>NC_064858.1:30509937-30809937 GCF_024139225.1 Suncus etruscus
TGTCATGCTATATAATTCCCTGAAGACTTTCTGTCTTATGTAGTTTTAGCAGTCTGCCATTGTAAAAGGCTTTTATTTGAATATTTCTAATGTCAGTATCCAAGTTTATATGCCTGACTGCCTGCTAGATATTTAAATTTCCGTGAATATAGCCATAATAGTGTCTTAACTATTATATTTTCCTGCAGAACCTCTTTATCCCAATTCATAGTCCAAAGAATTACCATTGTTTCTCATATACAAAGAGATCTGACTGACCACTTGTCTGTTTTAGAATCTTTCATCTGAACCCTGTCACCTCTACCTTGCTACAGTATACATCAAGGCCTCCATGACCTAACTCTCTCACCTTCTCTCATACCATGTCCTGCCTCTTACTTTCTGAATTAAGAATCAAATGACTTTCTGCTTTTCTCATACATCATGCTGTTTCACAGCTCTTTGCTTTAACTCATGCTGCTTAACTGCCCTAAATGCACTTCCCTACATTTTTTGCCTGGCTAATGCCTACTCATCCTTAAAATTTTTGTTCACTATGCAGTCTTCTCAGGAAATCTTGTATCTCCCCAAAGTATAAATATTCTTAGCTTCCCTATAGCTATAGTATACTGATAAAACTGCAATCATCTCATGCTGAAAGTTTCCTTTTTTTCACTCTAAACATCTCATTGGCTGGCTTTTCTTTTTTTCTTTTCTTTTCTCCTTTTCCTTCTTCTTTTTCTTCTTTTCTTTTCTTTTCTCCTTTTTCTTTTAGATGGATTAGTTAGGACTCTCAACTTACTGAAATGAGAGATAAAATTGTTCTTTTCCCAATATCTGACACCAAGTCAATCCTCCCACATTTTTATCAGATTGCAGATGCCTTCAGTTGATAAGTTGTTACTTTTTTTTTTTGACAAGTCCTTACTTTTTTAACTTGTCCATAATTTCTGCTTTAGAAGAACAAACTTCTATTTTCTGTGCACCACTTATACCTTTTACACTTAAATTTTATATTCTATTAAATATTTTTTAAGAAATAGTGCCTTTCTTCTCTCTAACTTATTACTGTTTCTCTTCATACAATGACTAATTACATCTATCATTCAGGTGACAAAAGCACACCTGTAGAATGTTGCCATGTTTTGTGTAGGGGGAGAAACTCCAGTATACATAATGTAGTCTTCTAATTTTCTATTAAGAAATATTTGATGCTCCCAAGTTCCTTTGAACACTGTACTTTTCTTTCTCTCTCTTCACTCTCCCCTGCCCCATTAATATTTGGTTTTCTAGTTATTGTGAATGAGTATTGGGGGTGAGTAACATTGAAAGAACAACCATGATTTTTTTGAAGTGACTTATTTTTAGCATTTTTGGGGGGGGCACACCCGTTTGATGCTCAGGGGTTACTCCTGGCTAAGCGCTCAGAAATTGCCCCTGGCTTGTGGGGACCATCTGGGACGCCGGGGGATCGAACCGCAGTCCTTCCTTGTCTAGCACTTGCAAGGCAGACACCTTACCTCTAGCGCCACCTCACCTGCCCCAAAGTGACTTATTTTTGCAAAGTAACTCCAAAGGTAGTCTTCAGCACTGACATTACGTCTCTCAAATATTTACTCCTACACTTTCCAGCTCCACAGCCAGAAACTTGCAGATATCAGATGTAGAATATTCCCAAGTGAATGGAGAGGCACCTGATTTTGTGATTTTTGTTATATTTTCAAGTGAAGATATCATCAAGAAATGTGTTCCTTAATAAACATATTTATTAATATTGCTCTCCTTTACAGGAATGCAGTCATCACTCTCCTTTCATCCAGTCCATGGTGACAATGCTCACTTGGCTGAAATAAACTGTTGAGCCCTACCCCACATATTTCCAGAAGTTACATTGTTCAGAAGCCATATTCATTAGTTATTTAACAAATATTTATAGAAGCCTACTCTATATCAAGCAGTATAGCAGATGTGATTTTGTCACATTATTCCAAGTAAAATCCCCCATCTAACAGACCATAATATGTTGAGCTTCTGAAGACAATGCTTCCAAAAACTTTAGGAGCTACAAATATTCTGTTTTATCATCTTACAATACTCAATTTCTCATTGTTTTTCAATTGTATAGTCAATGACCAATAACTCCCTATGAAATAACAGAAAGGTAATAACTTGATATATGGTGAGGTTATAAATCTTTTCTTATTCTTATTATTGGTATTTTAAGATTTAATTAACTTTCTAATTTTATATTTAATGTAACTGGCTTTAGTTTTCTGAACAAAATAGGTAATTTAATTTGTTGTTACTATATTTTATACAATATACTTATATTAAGATAAAATATAACCCAAAGTTCTAGATATGCAAATTTTAAATGATCTCTTGCACACACTATATACATTATGAAGATAGAACTATCACAATTTTGTAAGTAAACAAGGATACAACTATAATTGGTAAATTACCAAAATGATCAACTCTGACTGCTATACATTATTTGCTCACATCCATTAGACACTACTAATAGCATGCTTCATCAATTTTCAAATAGCACAAGAAAGGTGATATCCTATTTACTATAAAAAGAACAAATATATAGTTAGTGAAATAATTTTCAGGTGGGGAACCAATATGTTTTAATAATGCTTAACCCCAAGTTTTAACCGTGCCCTTCAGTCCTTGCAGTAACCTTTCTACAAGGCTCAGACATGTTTGCAACCTACTGTATAATGGAATAAAATCAAACATTCAAAGATTGGAATCTGACCCAAACAAACAAACAAACAGACAAAAAGAAAATATTCTTACCCAAATCATGCTCTATTTGGATGAATTCTTTATTGGATGAAATGTATAATGCTTTGAAAAATATATTAAAATTATATAACATAGCTGTCTTTAACTCATCATTATGAACATATTTGGTTGTATAATTTTTGGCAAGGAGGTATAAGTCTTCATTATGTGAAACAATTCTATTTATTGTAGGATGCTTGGCAACTCACATGTTTTCTACCCAGTAGATACCAGTAGCATCTTCATTAAGTTGTGATGAATAAAAATGCAACCAGGTGGTAACCAATGTTCTAAGAAAATAAAACAACCTCTGGTTGAAAACTTGGAGATCATATGAAACCCTAATGAACTTCACATTATTTTCTGTTAAGAACTAGATTGTCAGTGAATGAATCCTTCTAATTTTTAAATTACTAATAAATTTGTGGACAATTTTTGTCCCTCTGCATTTGTGTATATATATATACATATATATTTCATATATCTATGCCATGTACACAACAAATTTGAATTTCTTGAATGAGATAGCCAGTGGATTTCTTTCCCTGAAGCTAAAGCACTTAATGTTCTTCATTCCTTGCAAGGATATATGGCTCTTCCATAGGGGACAAATAGAATAAATACAAGTTAGAATAAAATATTTCAAGTTGGTACTGTTTAGACAAGAAGAAAAATCATGTAAACCACTTTAAATTTTATGCAAAGTTATAATGTTGGAAAGCAAAGATGGCAGAAATTAGCTAGCAAATTAGCTAATTTGCAGAGATGTCAGAAATTAGCTAGACCACTATCTGCTAGTCTTGATATTAGGACAAGTAGCAAATCCTGAACTTCCTATTATAATTAACAGCAAAAAATTCTTCTTTTTTATTTTTTGGTCACACCTGGCAGTGTTCAGGGGTTACTTTTGGCTCTATGCTCAAAAATAGATCCTGGCAGGCTTAGTGACCATATGGGATCCAGTCCCAATAGCAAAAGTCTTAGTTGCTTTCCATTCCCTCCATCTAATATGTGCTAATTTGGATATATGTTCACACTAGGAATAGGTAGCTTCTTTAGTTTAGGTGTTCTAATAGATCATATGTTCTAAAATAAAAGCTTATTAATCTAGAGCTCTTTCAGAAGTAAAGCAAAGACTAGAGGGAGCTAGATATTAGAAAATTAAATTTTCTCCCATTGCTTGAAACTGAGGAAGATCTATTATTAAAACACAGCCTCATATTACCTACATATTAAGTAAAGAGAGAGTAGAAGAAATAATTTTTTAAGAACACTATCCACTTTAGAAATACATGAACCTCTGTGAAGTGTTTGTTTTCTTTAACGTATGGAATTGGAATGAAAATTTTGAATGATTGTTCAGGAGGATTGACTTTTCTGTTGGAGGAAAGAATGTATTTCTCTTCAGGTGGCTTCATTGTTAAGTTTTGTTTTACTCTCCTCTGGAAAGTGAATGAGTACAAGACCCTGAAGGTGTTGCTGTGTGGAGGGAGGGAATTTCTTCTTAGTTCTCCTGAGGTCCCAGAGGCACTACCCGTCACCAACTCATCCAATCAATAGCCAGTTAGGGCTGAGGAGAAACAGTGAGTAAAAATTATAGAATCGATCTATACTGCCCCACTTGGGCCATCACTCACTCTCTGCACTTCCGAGGTTGTGAAGGGACCACTCAGGTTAATAGAAGCACAGTGGCAGACCTGATCTTGCGTTTTCTCATTTCTCCTCACTTGCCCTGGAGTGAATGTATAGGTCTAAGGGAGTCAGAGAGGCCAGGAGGCTCCTGATGGAAATTTCTATCTAGTCACCTTTCAAAATTCACCAACACTAATAGTGACATCTATTCTTTTTACAAAGGAAAAGAAACAATCAAAGAAGTGAGCAGGACATATAGTTTTTAATCCTGTCAAGTTCATCATATACAAATTAAAAAATTTGATGGGCATCGGTTAAGGAAAGGAGAATATTTTCACTTCTTTTTTCCTCTGCATTGTATTATAACTGTCTTGCAAAAAGTATAATTGATGATAGTTCTGATATATTGTACCCTGATAATACTTGCTTAAATAAATAATATTTATCCAAAGAAAGTTTCCATTGGCTTAAAATACTTAACACTTTCTAGTGATTATTGAACGTCATTTGTAGTTTTATACTAAAGAGTATAGCATGGTATAATGGAGAAAATTCTGTCAAAACAAGTTCTAATATTAGTCAGTTTCATAAAGTGAAGTAAGAGATATAAAGATTGTAAATATTTTATCTTAAAGTAAAATGGTTAGTAGAGACTCCATGATCTTTTCTAGGTAAACTGTGATAACTCGATTTACTTAAAATTTTTTGAATTTGGTTTTTGAACCAACCAATCATGCTCAAGGGACCATACCTGGTAAATGCAAGGGACTAACATGGTTTTTAATATTCAAGGCAAGAATATTAACACCAATACTATATATTTGCTTCCCTGTCCCACCTTGGATTTGATTTTAATAGATAGATAGATAGATAGATAGATAGATAGATAGATAGATAGATAGATAGATAGATAGATAGATAGATAGATATAGATATAGATATTGGTTTTGGGGCCACACCCAGTGATGCTCAGGGGTAACTCCAGGCTATGTGCTCAGAAATCGCTCCTGGCTTGGAGACCATATGGCAGGGATGGCGAACACGCAGCTCTCAAGCGGCATGCGGCTCCCAGCCAAAATGAATGCGACTCTTTGTCACTTCGCCTCTTCTCATGATTTTGATACTGTGGCTCTGCCAAGTTTGGATTTTTTCTGCTGCTTCTGAGGAGGGACCTCTGAGGAGAGATCTCTGAGCGCGTAGTCCCTCCCGCCCCAAGGCTGCGTCCTCCCGTCTCCCATCCCTTGGAAACAACTGCCCGGGCCAGCGAGTGAGGGGACCCGTGTGTCACACGTTGTGTCACATCTTGCCGTTAGTTCTGTGTGTGGAGGACGCAGCACACCCTCACCATCACGGCAGGATTTTGACCCTCACTCAAAATGGCAAAATGTAATATGTGTTTCATAGATTATTTTAAAATTATATGCTTTGGTGTGAGTGTTTGTCTGTTTTGGCAGGTCACTGCGTGGTGTGGCTCTCAGACTCTCACAGTTTAAAATTTTGGCTTTTTGTGTCGAACTTGTTCTCCACCCCTGCCATATGGGATACCGGGGTAGGAACTGTGGTTTGTCCTAGCCTAGGGCATGTAAGATGCTTTTTATGTCAGCACTCTATCCCCTTGATTTGAATTTTATAAGGTGATTTTGCCTCTTTTTTCCTGTATGACCAGTCAGGATATAATACCAGCTAATTCTACTTTTTTGAAGACCGAATCAATAGAATGAGATGAAACATTAAGTTGCTTGTAATTTATCTTATAAAACACAGATCAACATTTTAGAAAGTTATGATTTTTCAAGTACAAAATTCGTGCATTTTTAGAGCTTTCACAGTAGCTAATGAAAATAGTCATCTGCTGTTCATAGTAAGAAAATGACAAGTAAAGTTGCTTCTATATTGAAAAGTAAAATTGGTTTAGCCTCGGTTTCTCCTGGGATCTCACAAGATGATTTTCACTAACATTTCAAAGTAACATGAGGGCTTACCATATGAAAGCAGGTTTAGAGAAAAGATGCTCATCTCTTAATTGCCACATAAAATGAAGAATCGAAATAAGTAGTGTTGATTAAATAGGAAAATGCTGTAGGAAGAGAAAGAAGAGGAAACTTTTCATTCCACCATTGTATTCAGATTTTAAGGAGGCTACTTCATTTATATATCTCAAGATTTTGACTGAATGGCATTTAACACTTAAGAAATGATAAGCTTGAGGGACTGAAGATAATACAATGACTAGGGTGCTTGTTTGCCTTGTGTGTACCTGATCAGGATCAATTCCCGGTAACCCAAGGACTACCAGGAATGATCCCTGAATGCAGGGAGAGGTAAAAAAAAAAAATTTTATTGGTTTTTGGGACCTCACCAGCGACAATCAGGGGTTACTCCTGGCTCTGAGCTCAGAAATCCTCCTGACAGGCACAGAGGACCACATGGGATACCGGAATTTGAACCTGGGTCCATCCCGGGTAGGCTGCGTCAAAGGCAAATGCCCTACCGCTGTGCTGTCACTCTGGCCCCCTAGTGGTAAAACTTAACCACTGCCAGTTCACATCCCAAAACAAAACGAACAAAATTGTCGCATTTACCTAAGAGTATTGACTCTCTTGCAGAAATTTGCATTATTAGTCATGCCAATCTTTTGAAAACACCCTCATTGTTCACATTAGAGGTTGATTTGTATTAATGTAGATCATCCTGTTTTCTTATTAAAAGTATCCAATATCTGAAGCCAGAGTGGTGGCGCAAGCGGTAAGGCGTTTGCCTTGAGCGTGTTAGCCTAGGACGAACTGCAGTTAGATCCCCTGGCGACCCATATAGTCCCTCAAGCCAGGAGCTATTTCTGAACATATGGCCAGGAGTAACCCCTGAACGTCATTAGGAGTGGCCAATAAAACAAAAAACTAAATAAATAAAATAAAGTATTCAATATCTATTTTTTGTATACAGAATAAAGCTTAATTAGAAGCTCTCTTAGACCTGTTCTTTCTGTATCAAGAAATTCTGTTTCAGCTATCATTGTCATAATGGTCCCTTATCTACCCTAACTGCTCAACTCCACTTGTTATGAGTTTCTTACCATGGACTGATCCTCCTGGCCTTCATCTTTATTGTTTCTAGATATTATTACAATACTATCTTCTTTTTATATATTCCACAAATAAGTGAGATTATTCTATGTATATCCCTCTCCCTCTGATGCTTTTCACTCAACATAATAATCTTCTTATTTATCCACGTACAAGCTAATTTTATAACTTCATTTTTACTAACAGCTCCACTTCATTTTTACTAACAGCTCCACACTTCTCACTGTGGAAATAAACGAGGTCTAAAAGGGGATACATTGATATACATAATATATACCCTTTCATTAACAATTGTGCAAACCAGAGTGTCAAAAGGGGAAAAAGGGAGAAAGAGAGTGGGAAGAGAGAGACTAACAAAATGTCTTCCAAGAGGCAGATAGAGAGGGTGAGAGGAAAACTGGGAACATATTTACTTCGGTGGTAGGAAACATGCACTGGTAAAGGGTGGTGTATATTGTATGACTGAAACACAATCCTGAACAATGTTTTAACCATGGTGCTTAAATAAAGTAATTATATAATTTTAAAAAAATATATGTGTGTATTTTCTTCTGGAGCTCCACTTCACCTACAGTGTTCTTTTTCACTAAAATATCTCAGACTTGTGTTGGCATTAGGACCTTTGTAGACAGGAGGAGCTCTTCTCTCAGACTGAAGTTCACATAATTGATAACTAGATAAAAATCTTCCCTTTCCAAAACTCTTGACTACATAATCAAAAGTGGTGAGGTTCTAATTGATTTAATTTCAATTTTCCTTAAGTTCCTGTATACAATGTGATGTGCCTGATATAATTTATATTTCCTTGTGAATTGTTACTTGATATATTGTCTATCTACTGGCTGATATAATTTATATTTCCTTGTAAATTGTTACTTGTTATAATGTCTATCTACTCTCATTTAAGTTATTTAATAACAGGCATTTTGCTTTATTTAATGCATATTGTTTAGAATCTATAAAATGGTCTCTAGTAAATGTTTAAATTAACATATGCTTAATGAATAAGTTGTAAATGAGTCTTTGGTTATAATGTTTTATCTTTTTTATTGAAGTCTGATGTTTTAAAACAAAAGGTTTTGAGCAATATAATGTTATATCCATTTTTCAAATTTAATGTATTACTAAGTTATAGTATATTAGTCATTCCCAAAGAGCTTTGGTATGAACCATCTTTAACTAAAGAAGAAATGACTATAAATAGTATTTGTCTCAAGTATAATTATAAAATTATCCCTAGGGTACATAATTTTTCTGTTTTTATTTTGTTGTTTCTTCTTTTTTTTTCTTTTTCTGGGCCCTACTCGGTGGTGCTCAGGGGTTACTCCAGGCTCTGAGCTTAGAAATCATTCCTGGCAGGCTGGGGAACCATATGGGATGTTAGGGATTGGACCCTGATTAGACATGTGCAAAACAAACTCCCACCCCCATTGTGCTATTGCTCCATTCCAGAACAATTCTACATTTGGATATAGCTATAACATTGTACTATCTTATTAAGTTTAAAAATTATGAATAAAAGAGTGATATGTAAGCAAAGAGATATGAGAGAGATATTTGAGTGATGAAAACTCTTAGATTATGTTGTTAATTGTATATAATTTCATGGAATAATTTATATGGAATATAAAACATATTTACAAATACTGAATATATCTTTGTAAATACTCTTAAAATAGTTATTTTTAAGTTATGCTTCTATGCCATTACTGAAATAAATTAAAATCATTTTATGGTTCATTTTGCTTTAAGTCTAAAATATTTCAAGATTTTTTGCTGCAACTAACATTTAAACATAAGGAAAAGATTGTAAATGAAAAACGAGGCAATTATTTACTGAAATCAAAACTTGTTCACCATTATTTAGATAATTATTTTCTTGTAAAAGTCAATCTTTCTATTGTGAATGGAACTCCATATGTCTGTATTCACCCACTCAAAGACTGGCATGGCTTGCATAAACAAGTTGCCATAGTTTTTGTGAAATTTACTAAACTAAACATGCTAAAAAATAAAATAGTAGTAAGAAGATATAATACATAAAATATATAAGATATCAGAACTGGTGTGTATAATATATGCTTTAATAATAATTAGAATCTATATTCAAACTATTTTGTTGTATATGAATATTAATGAATTATAAGCAATGAGAAATTTTATAATCTAATATAGGTTGTCTTTCTCTTAGTAAACCATTTAGATGGTGATGGAGCCTTCATTCACCACAAAACCTATGAACCCTATATTACCCCTATATTACACCTCTGAACACTGTAATACCCTGTGAAACTTACCATCATTCTCTACCCATTCTATCTGCTTCTATTTAAACCTGTGAGACTGGGGCTGGAGATTAAGTCAATGCCAACTCTGGTTCAATCCTTGGCACTACTATGTTTTCTCCCAGTAACCACCAAGAATGATCCTGAGCAATAGAATTAGATATAAGTATAACCTAAGCATCATCTCTTTTAGTCATTTTACCACCCCTTGCCACAAATATTAATTTGTACTACTGTGATGATCTTCCTTTTCACATTGCATTGTAATTATTTGGCTATTTGCTAATTAGCTTAATTAGATCCTGAGCAATATCTTAAAAAAAACAAGTTATGCATTTTATAGTTAAAATAATACTTAGAGAAGCCTATTACAAATACTATGTAATTGGTACATTTGTATTTACATTGTGAGAAATTTCAGGAACTTGAAGAGGAATAAAGCACCCTCTTTACAGGGAAGTCCATATGAAGATAATTTCAATTTTCTCTATTTGAGTGCACAAAATATCCCAGAGGACATGGAGTTACTTTTAAATTACAGTGGTAATATTACTTTTTGTTAAAAGTTACATATATCAAATCATCTACATCTTAAAAAATAAATTGAACAATGAAGTGTGATTTGGGTCTGAATTTTACTTTGGAGGACTGGTGAAAGTACAGCTGGGAAGGCTCTTGCAGAGCTCACAATTTCTATTTTATTGAATCACCAGAGCACCACAAGGAATGAACCCTGAGCAAAGAACCAAGCATAAACATTGTGTATTGCTATGTGGGATCCAACTCCCTTACTCTCTTCAAAAAGTTTTTATTTTTTTTAATTTGATATTAGATAATGAAAAGGATTAAGAAAAGACTGTTTTGACTCTTCATTTATTATATAATAACAATCCTAATTTTTCTGAATGGCTCCACATGTATTTCTGATTTTGATTCAGCTGTAAATAAAGTAATTCATATTGATCTTTATATTTTATATATGTACTATCAGTAATTTATTTATCACAATTTTTCTTGATTTTAGGGATATACACATGAATTTATATGTATATATGTAAGCATTCATATACCCTTATTTCTCATTTGTAAAAGCCAGTGCCTTGGTATAAGGGATAGCTAGAGAAAAAGTGAGGATAATTTAGTGACTACGATGACAGAAAGCATATATTGATGATGGTTCTGTAGCATCATCCATTGCAATGAAGAATAGAATTTTTATCAATGTTCCTTGTCCCAGAGTGGCACTTTATGAGTAAATCATATCACTGATTATAGTCTATAAAAAGATTTTTGGAGCGTTCTAATGGAAGTAATTACTTTTTTCCTGGTTCTTCTGTGTAACAGAATTCAGACATACTGATTTTCAGTCATATTAGCTTAGAAATAATATATGTTCAGTTAAGTTATAGCTCTTGATCATGTCACATGAAGTTACACCATAAATTTCAGAATATTGGAAAGATTTTCCTGCTGTTATAAAATTCAATAGCATATTACAGGAAATATATTTTGTTTTCACTGAAAATAAGTTATTATGTATAAAACAAATAATATATTTAATCCACATAAAGTGACCTTACTGAAAGATATTAGAGATTCCTTACAGCCTTAGATTATTTAGAGAAAGTTGCCAAATATAAAATCTCTAAACTGTTACATGAACTAGTATGTTTAATTCTTGTAAGGATTCTTGTAAAATTTCCAAGCAAACAATTGGTCTCCCAACTATTCCTAATTGACATTAAACTACCTAAGCTCCAGATACTGGTGTATAAAGGAAGTCAACTCAGTTCCTAAGAAATATATACAATGCCAAGATAAAAAAGGCATATCATTGCTTAAGCAATATACACAGTAGAGCCAGGGTGTTTCTCTCATTTGAACTTAGTGAAGCAGCTTTGAGAAATTGAGGACACCAATTTGAGCTATGAATGTGGCCCTAAGGTGATGAACATCTGTATGTCTATGGATACTGCTGCTATTGTTTTTGGTAACTGGTGTGATGGAAAATATCCCTCTTGGTGCTGTTCAGAAACTAAAGGTTGCAGGAAATTGAACCCAGGACTTCATACATGCAAAAAAATTAACCATAGCTCTAGCCTAGAAGATGACTTTGAAAATGAAGTATAACTGGAATATATGGAATGCTTGATTGAAAGAATTAATTCTTAAGTTTTAGAAAATATAGGTTATATCATCCAATTAAATTACATCTCTCTATTGCTCATTCAACAATGATTTGGAGAGTAGACAATTAAAAAACTGGTTAGCTGTAACTATATATCTTTATTCTACATGTATAAAGACTCAGACTTGATAAGTTCTCATTTCAGACAAAGATCTTACAAATAGTGACTGGGCATAATCTAATATGAAAAGAGAACACTGGAAATATAACATAAAAACAGAACTTTGGAACATTTTCATAGCATGCACTTATTTCTTTTCTACAGTCCAAGGTCAGTATGAAGAAAGATGGTAGAAGAGAAGATATAAAAACAAATATCAAACTGTTATTTAAAAAAATACTCATGTAAGTGTTCTTTAATAGTAATTTACTCCTTTCTAAAAAGGAAATACAATTTTTTTTGTTTGTTTTTTGGGCCACACCCGGCGGTGCTCAGGGGTTACTCTTAGCTGTTTGCTCAGAAATAGCTCCTGGCAGGCACGGGGGACCATATGGGACACCGGGATTCGAACCAACCACCTTAGGTCCTGGATCGGCTGCTTGCAAGGCAAACGCCACTGTGCTATCTCTCCGGGCCCGAGATACAATTTCTAAACCAGCTTTGCAACTGAGGTGTGAGATATACATTGATACAAAAAAAGATAAAATTATTTGCCTCATTTTTGTACTTACCAGCATCTTTCTTGTGAATGGTTCATGTTGTAGGGAAGAGAAAAGTGGAAATGCTTCATAATTCTTAGGTAACAGTGAAAGCAGTACCAATTACCCATTTCAATGTCACTTAACCTCTCAACATTCAATAATCAAATTCAGGATCTGACATGTAACTCAGTGGTAGAGAATTTTCCATATGTACTTTAGGTTCCATCCCTGACACCACTAAAGTGAATTTAAAACCATTTTTAAAAGTCAGTCTCAAGAGGAGAGTATTTATTCACAATATTTTATTATTCTTTAAATTATGTTTCTTTTTCTTTTTTTTTTTTCTGGTTGAGAGGACATGTTTTTCAGATTCAGGTAAACATTTTTCTGTTTCTCTGAGGTAAAAATTTATTCTGAATAATGTTTTTCTCTGTAAATTAAAAAATACAAAGTTTAGTTGGAGCACTGTCAATTTATATATGAAAATTAAAAATTAAATGCCACAGATGTAATCACAATTAGACACTATCAGGTCAAATTTGATCCTAGAAAGGTGTGTGTGTGTGTGTGTGTGTGTGTGTGTGTGTGTGTGTGTGTGTGTGTGTAATTGTGACTTTAGACAATATGTGTTTTCAAGAACAGACTTTGGACAAACATATTTAAATATCCAGAAGGAAATTATTTTTTAAGCTGTGTGGTACCCATATGCCATACTATGTAGTTCATTTTAAACCTCTTATTTTCATATTTAATTGTTTAAATGACCATTTTCTGATATTTCCCATATTCAGTTAAAATAATTATTCCATTATCACCTTTTAGATTTTTCTCTTCTACTAAGAAAGCAATGCACAGAAAGAATGAACATACTTTTTCAGGAGTTACTAAATTTCTTAAGTCTTAATATTTCTTAGATTTTCTCAGGGTAGTTTGTGATAATATGACCTAGAGAAGAGAAAGACACCCAGATTAATAAATTTCCTTTAGCAAAGTGACCCCAGATGCTTAGGGGATCTTTCATTGACAACTACCAAATGAAAATATTACGTATTCACTGTTTTGCTGTAATAACTGCAATAAACAAAAAAATATAAAAAAAACAGTGCCTAGACTAGTTGTAAACACATTAAAGAGGTTGAATAATCAAAATTTTTCAGTAAATTTTATTTAATATAACTCAATTTTCTTAATGATACTGGTTACTAATATAATTATTTTTTGTTTTTACATGATATTTTATTTTATCATTCTCTAAGTTCCTTGGTTACAGGCATGGTTGTAGTTGGGTTTCAGTCATACAAAGAACACCCCTCCTTCACCCAGGCAATATTCCCATCACAAATGTCCCTCATTTCTCTCCTTCCTCCACCTGCCTGTATTCAAGACAGGCATTCTAATTCTCTCATTCATTAACATTGCTATGATAGTTGTCAATGTAGTTATTTCTCTAACTGCACTCACCACTTTGTGATGAGCTTCATAATGTGAGCCTGTCCTTCCAGCCCTCATCTCTATAGTCTGTGGGCACTGTTACAATAATATTTTTTATTTTTCTCAAAACCCATAGATGAAAGAGACTAACCTGTGTCTATCTCTCTCCCTTAGGCTTATTTCACTAAGCATAATAGATTCCATGTACATAAATGTATAGAGTAATTTTAAAATTTTTGAGAGGGTTCTTCCATACAATGCTTAGGTGGCCAGGAACCACTTTTGACAAATGTTAGTTCATTTAATGGGAGAAACTAGGGGCAAATAGGTGGTGTTTAGTGGGTTTGTATGGTAAAAGGTTGAATTTGGGACCAAGATGTAAGGTATGAGCTCCATCTCTTTGAGCTATGGCCCCTGCCCCACTTTCAGTTATGCTTATTGTTTTTGTCTTTATTTTATATAATCTTCCTTTCCTTTCTCTTCCCCTCTTCTCTTATTTTTCTATCTTTCCCCATCTTCCTCTGTCTTCATCTGAGGATGATAATGATGACAATCTAGGCACTATGAACTATATAACCTATATAAAACCCTCTGTATTTTGATCTGACTATCTCAAAACATTAAAGCCACATGCATTGCTTAAAGTCTTCCATTATACATGGATAGTAAAATCAATTAACTTTTTAGCAAATTTTTCAAGTCGCTTTCTACATTTAAGAGTTCTGTTCCATGCTTGCGTTTTTATAACCTGTAACCAGTGAATCACAATGAGTGGTTTCTTCGACATTTTCCCTTTAGCACTGTGAGATTAACAGTCATGTGGGATTCCATGAGTCTCAGAGGATGAGGTAATATGCTTTTTGTAGAACTCCTATAAAAAAGATTCATTTATGAAGGATCCTTTCTCTCAAGAGAACTGAGTGAACATCAAAGGAATCAAACCAACAAGAAAGGAGAAAGTAGCAAAGTGTGTCCTAAACATAGAACTCAGATTTTGGTCTTGAATGTCTGAAATTGGAAAAGACTAAGTGTTGAACAGGTAAAAGGACAAAAAATGATACTGACAGTTGTGCAGTGTTCTATCCATTTTTACCTTTTCTGCTTTTTTTTTTTATTATTATTTATTTCTCACCATATCTCAAACATTCTCAGGCCTAGGGTTTTCTGGCTAGGGACCACAAATCATTGTCTTTCTATTAATCAGTCTTATAGGATATATTGACAGGGAAAATCCAGAATCTGGATTCATCCAAAACCCAATAATCATTAAGATTTGACCAGAATTTACCATAAAATTCATAGTTTTGGTTTATTCCTTAACAATTGAATGAGGTGCAGCATATGCTTGCCTTAAATCAGTACAATAATTTATCAGGAAGTATTTTAATATTATATTCCAAAGAAAAAAATAACCACAAAAAGCTTAGAAAGGGGTTTTGGCAAATTATTCCACGAGTTTATTACAATGAAAAAATGCAGTCAAAATGAATTTTATTCACCAGCCATATGGCTGTGCCTAGTAGCTATTTTTTTTTAAAATGGTTTCCTTATTTAGGAAAATAAGAGAAAAGGCAGATGCTATGTGCAAATAAAAAATGTTCTTTTTTTTCTTTTCCCAAGGTGAACTATAAAAGGACAATAATTACCAGAAGATATTAATTATACTTTAGTTCATTAAACCTTAGCACTAAGTTTTACACCATGCCTATACTACCTCTTTTTTCTGTTAATGATATAACACTGGTGATTCTGAAGGAAAGAAAGTGCCCGGCTCCATCCCTAAATGTCAACCATTTAAGTGGTTTGACTTTTATTTTCTATTTACTTTGGTCAGTGTAAATTTCTATGGGTTTTGCTGGTTGGGGGATAGGGTATTTGAGGATCTGTAGTTCTTGGTTATTAATATTTGACTTTGTTAGTGCTATCTATTTACTATATGACTTGTGAAAAAAAGAAGAAGAAATCAGATAGTTGTTCACAGGCCTTAAAATGCATGGGGAGTGTGATCACACATTGGGCCTGCAATCGCCATGCAGAGCTGTTCTCTTCAGTCTCAGAGTTAAGTAACAATGACCTTTGATCTTTGATACATTTCACTTTTCTTACCAGGATATCTGTTTGTAAAATCAGTAATTGGAAGGTTGTTATTTTGTTTTTATTTTTTGTTTTTTTTTTGTGCGTGTTTTATTTTCTTTCTCATTATATCCAAACTTTTCAACTTTTGCTTTAAAAATAAGTGTGTGCTAGTTAAATAATTACACTAACAACTAGTATGACAATGCCAATGAGTGACAGAAGTAGAATGCCTGTTTCAAATATGGGAGGGGGCATTGGTAGTAGAAATGTTGCACTGGTGCAAGGGGGTGTTCTTTTTATGACTGAAACCCAATTAAAACAATCATGCTTGTAATCATGGCGCTTAAAAATCATAAAAAAAAATGTAGTGTGTCATTAAAAAATAGCATAGCACATCATCCCAAATTTGGAGTTTGGGCTATACTGTTTGTGCAAGAACATTGTACAATTGTCTATATGAACCCCCTGCTACCAACTTATGATATAGTTCAAACTTTCTCTACATTAAACCCAATTCTCCCAAGAACACAATCAAAACCAAATCTTGGACAGATTAACTTGAATGCTCTAACAGATTCTATTTAAGAAACAGTTGAGATATTTTGCCATTTGAATAACAAAAGTCCAACTAAGAAGCTTTAATAGGATTTTTTCAATGTTTTGAATATTTTCTCAGGTTGCTCCTGATTCTGCATTCAGGAATGACTCTTAATAGTGTTTGGGGTGCTATATGACATGACATGCACTAAACCTGGGTGGGCCAAATGCAAGACAAGAGTTCTACTTGGTGTACTATTCTCCAGGATCATAATTTAGGTTTTCTGTATACAATGTTGAGTTGAGGGTTTTGGGATTCTTAGTGAAGAGTGTTAAGCTGTATTACCAGGTAAATAACATAATTTCTACAAAGAGTTCTTCTAGGACTCATTTAGTATTAGCAGAGTAATTTATTTCTCAAAGTTTGAGGATGTCTCTTGTGGTTCTTTTAGAATAACCAGCTTAAAATTGGTAGAAAGAACCAAATCTAAATTATATTGCATGTTAATCAACCATTCTTTGTATCTCACATAAGCTTATTGCCTCCTTCATGGCTTCCTTAGGGAATAATTATCATAGTAACTTGGGTGTAGCATAGTATATTCTCTTAATTATCAATAATGTTGACATTAAATTCTGAAGCACTACTTTAAATTAAAATATATATGATCCATTTATATTGAATGCCTTTTTTACAAATGCAGAAACTGATAGTCTTACTCCTTGATAAGTGGTCTTTAGCCAAGTTTATCATGATATTCCAATTACTTCTAGCCCATTTTCTTTATTTTTAATTTTCTTTTATTTTCAATTACTTTCTTTAAACACTGTAGTTATAAGTTTATTCATAATACAGTTGTTTTTACAAAGGTATTCATGATTGAGTTTCAGTCAGATGGTGTACATCACCCTTCACCAGTGCACATTTCCTACCACCAAGGTCCTCAATTTTTTCATGCTATTACCATAACCTCTCCTGCATGTGTCTTTGTCAGACATTTTCTTCTCTTTCCCTTTCTTCTTTGTTTTTCTCTTATATTTTATTCCATTTTAGATACTGTGGTTTATATCTTTCTAGCACCCACTCCTTGGAAAGATCTAGACAGAGTGATCTTTCCAACTATCATTGTAAGAATTATAAAGTAGTAGTTGATTTGCAGTAGGTCTCTGGTAATTCTAAAATTTGGGGTTTTGTTTTTTCTTTTATTTTTTGAGGAGGTCAAACCTGGCAGTGTTCAGGGGTTACTCCTGGCAGGCTCAGGGAACCATATGAGATGCCTGGATTCAAACCACCATCTTTCTGCATGCAAGGCAAATACCTTACCACCATGCTATCTCTCTGGCCCCAGGTTTTTGTTTTTTCATGCTTTTGTTTAACTCAATATTCACTTTGACCTTTCAAACAGAGATCCCCGGTCAAAATCCACTTTGACCTTTTCAAACAGAGGAACAACCTTAGAATTAAATAAAAATGCAGTTAAATAATCTTTAAGTCTTCTTACAAATACCTTGACAACTAGGGTTCTAACAAAATAAGTGGCTCTTTCTGGTGGCTCTCAGTAAATAAATTAGACTTATTTATAATTATCAGTCTTTTTTTTCCTAGATAAAATCTATTACAGTAAAATCCTTAATTATTTTAAACTCTTTTTTTCAAATTGCTAACATAACTCCAGCTAATAGATCATAAACTCTGAATTAGTTGAAATCTGAATTAATTATAGTTTAATATAATAATAGTTTTGCTCACTTAGTCTTTGGGGATTTGTTGCTTTATGAATATCTCATTCCTCATTCAGTGTGCTGCTAAGTAGCACAATTTCCAGATTCTTTAGTTGTCTTCTGAAGTACCTTGTGGCAAAGCCCTATGTGTGAGAGACATTATAAACAAATGAGTGAAAAAATATGTGATATGATATGTGTAATATATTTGAAGATATATAATACAAGAATACAAAGAATTTGCATTTGCACATGAAGAATAAAAATATTTTATTACTGAAGCTCTTGATCATGACACTTCCATTTCTATTGAATCATTATTATACCACCATCTAGATTCAAGTGCACACACTTTATTTACTTAATTTTGGTTTGGGATCATGCCTGATAGTACTCAAAACTTACTTCTTGCTCTTTATTGAAATATATCACTCCTAGATGTACTTGTGGGTGCTAGGGTACTGTGGGTGCTAGGTACTTCGGGTGCTACGGACTGAACCTGGGTGCTCTACCTGTTCTATCACTCCAGCCCCCTTAAGCCTTAAAGTCTATGTTTAAGATGTTTGAATGACATGTTTGGTGACATCCTTTCAACCAGTTAGATCTTTAAGCCTCTACTAGCATTCATCCTACTTAACATCTTTGGAGAATCATTGTCTAAAACAGAAATTCCAGAGGGAGTCTATACCTGTTTTAAGAAAAAAAACCATTAATTAATATTGCCCTTAATCTTACTGTCTTCTATTTGCAATCTTTTCCTTCTTCATGATAAGATTATACTTCTCAGTCAGGGCTCCAGAAAATCAAGAAAAGAACCCCTGAAGGTTTTCTCTATGAATCACAAGCAATAGTTGCAACTTCTCCATGACCCCTCCACCATTTTGCCTAAATAGAACATACATTGATTTCTGTGGATGCATTAGTCTTCATTTGATTAACACTGTCTATATTATTCAATCATTACTACTTGAAATTTCTGATTCAGGGACTGGGATTTCACATGCATTTATTACTGGTCTTCTGATCCCCTACATGATATTTCCTCTGCTTAAGAACTTGAAATGCCTTTTCTGTTTTCAGGATACTATTGTCCATTGATAGATAAACCATTGAGCATTGACTGTATGACTATTTAACTGCTTTCATGTTCTACTTCCTCATGCATTGAAATTGCTTATTTGTCTGTCTTTCCAAATTATTGGTTTTCAACACTGACATTCATAGCAAAGTCCTATATGGCATATACATTTAGTGTACAGAATGATGTTTGTGGATACTCACAAGCAAAGTGGTTGACAATTATAATTACATTTTGCAACATAAGGCTGCAAGTAGTAAGAATAGTTTTAGTAATTCAGCCATACTTTAAAATCACTTTATCTTAATCTATGACATACACCATGAGATCATTTGCTTTTTTATTGCTTCCAGCAAATGAACTTTATCATTTTCTTTCTGAGTCTAAAAACCTATTGCGTTTTTAATATTGTTCACTTTTTCCTTCAGAAAATTAGATGATAAACTAATTCACATATATACGTTCCAAAAGGGATGAACATTTTTATTTTCTTTGTCTATTATTTCCCAAAGTAGTTTACCTTCTTGAAGTACTATTAGTATTAACCTCTGAAAGAAAATTTTTCTGCCAAATACAGTGAATATAAGCAGTGGAAAAACCTGGACCAAATATATATATATATATATATATATATATGTGTGTGTGTGTGTATATATATATATGTATATATATATATTTAAAAAGTTAGTAAGCAACTAGTTATTAGACAAAACACAGAGCTTGTCTCAGCTTTTTCATCTCCCTTTTTATCTGATTCTGTTTGTGTTTTCTTTTACTTCTGGGGAAGCAGTCCATCTACCAATTGAAGCAACAATAGAAAAATGTCTTACATCGCTCAACAAAAGGGGCCATTGTATACACAATTTAGATAATGAATTGTTTTATCTCCAGACATTTATTTACATATTCACTTAAATTTACCAGTTTCTCTATTCTATACTTTATTAAAAACTTAGAACTTCTTTAAATGGTACAAATATTTCTTCTGCTTTGTACTGCCTATACGGGGCAAAATGAGAGCTGAGCTGAAAATGAACCTGAATATTAGATGGTTAAAGAAGTTTGTGAAGTAGCTTCTTAAAAAATTAATTAACAATTTCCCTAGATGGCCACCAGGTGGCAGCAGCAATGTGAAAGCACAGTAAGTCTAACTGAAAAGTTTAGAAGTTGGTCAGTTTGACTTTTTTTTCATTACTCTCTTTTGCTTCTTTAGAAAACAACAACAACGATTATGATGAAATATAGAATCATGGCTAAGAAAATAACTAATAAAAATGAATAAAACAATGTTTAGTTGAATATCTGCTTTTGTGCAAAAGGATGCAAGTAATTACAACTTGGTTTAGGGCATCTCACTGTTCTCTGGAGAAATATGAGGGGCAGGAAAAATTATACAAACTCAGTATTTTCAATCCTGTTAACTTTAGCTCAAAATTTTAACACACTAGCTCCCACACAATTATAAAACTGGCAACAGAACATTATATCTTGTTAGAGCCACCGCATAGATTTCAGCAGCAATCACAACTCAAAATAGTCCAAAGAGTTTTTGGAAACATTATAAAGCTAGATGGTATACTCATGCTGAAGAAGTCCATTTTATTAAAATAGGATGCATCAAAAATATACATAACACATGAATTTTAAAAAAGTTTTCACATTGACAGTAATATACATTTTATTTTATAAATACATGTATTTTCTAAATAAATCTACATACACTGTGTATAATTATAAAAAAAATCTTAAAGAATAAAAATCATTGATGGCAGATTTAGTTAAGCCAGTTTTGCTATAAATATATATGATGCTCCCAGTACAAAAATATTAAGAGTAAAGAATAAAGCCTGTAGTAGTATACATTTGTGTAAAACATATATTTAGCATTCAGTAAACAAAAAAAATGTTTATGATTTGTTGAAGTTATTTTTTTCAAAACAGGATCAATTATTATTAGAAACTCAGTTAACATACACACAATGCTACCTTTTATAATGTTTCAAGAAAAGTATACAGTTTTCAAATTATTGAGTGGAAAGAAACACAAAAGTATAATAAAAATATGAATACTACTGCTATTTATTGACAGCATTGTAAAAAGTTTACAGTTTGATTACAAGCATTTTCCCCAAGGCAGTTCATTGAATATGTTTATTAGTACACTGCAATTGTAAAAACAATAAAGAATATGCAATGTTAGCTCTCACCCAAATATCAATAATTTTGATTCATAACATCTTCCACAAATAGATGGTCTATATTAAGAATAGTTGTTAGAAATTGTGATGAAAAATATTAAAATTCAGCATTTAGTCGGAGCTCCCTGTTCTTATAGAGTCAGATCTAACATAACTAAAAAACATTTCAATACAGAAGAACTGACACACCATGCCTGACTATGCAGGAAGAGCAGGACGCATTACCTCTCTTCAATCTCAGAAAGTAGAACTGTCAAGTATTTTTTTTTTTAGTCAAGTATTTTCTACCTCACATTGATCACATGATTCATTTTGCATTCATAGGAACCTAGAATATCTATTAATGAGATAATCACAACTTTACTATCTCTGGGATGCCTCTATTAACTTATTCTTCCTATATAGTCTAATAGAAATGAGTAAATGAGGACAATACAAATTAGGGATATTCCTTAAAAATTGTTATATGAGGAAAACACCAGGTTTCCATATCATACAAGTTTTTATTATATTATTAAGAACCAAACACAACCCACACTGTTAGCTCCTTTAATTTGTAGGTCCCCCAAATGTTTTCTGCCTGAGGATAGAGATAGCACAAAAAATCCTATGTATATGCCTGAATCTGTGGAACATGGTCTTTTGATTCCTAAAACAATAGCTCCTTTTATTTCCCCTTTGTTTTTAATTAGCAAATTGATTACATATCCAGGATCAACCATTTGTTTGCAAGCTAAATATATTAGGATTCCATTAATTAACACAAAGATACCATTGGTACCATTTAAGGGCATTAATATAATATGCATAGCTAGCATTTTAAGTGCAAAGTTTTCAGGAAAGGAACCAAGAGAGAAGGGAAGGTAATGTTGGCAGGGGCTTTGAAATTGATATTCAAGAACTAGTCATGGAAAATCCAGTGATTTTCTTGATAGTTGTGAAACTCACATGGGTACTCATTACCTTGCACATCTATCCCTCAGTTCTTAATGAAGAGTGCAATCTACTGACGCAGCAGGAGATACTTTTGATATCCATGCTACTTAAGGCAAATTTGTATTAGCATACTTTGGTGGACCCACCTATGGAAATCTAAGCCAAATTAGGCCCAATCCTTTGAAGAAATATGGGAATTCAAATGTTAAAATTCTAAGAAATATTGATTTTCCCCCAGCTTTGCTCAGGTTTATATTTCCACGCAGTTTTTTGGTTGTTGTTGTTTTTTGTGGTTGTTGTTTTTAAAGTATTCTGGGCCAGAAATAGTAGAGGGGTTAAGGTAGTTAACCCCTGTACTATTTTTTACATCAAAAAATTTTTACCTGAAAATATTTTCAAATATTTTCCACGTGACTTCTATGTGACCAACCCTGTTCAACCTCATGTACTTTATGACCTCTGGAACATCACTTTTAAAGCTCTAGAGGTCCTTAGCTGGCCTAGGTGGTCCATAGTACTATAGAATTGGAATTTTATACTTTCTTTTGGGCCATTACTCACCAGCCCAGTTGTCTGAGAATTGTCAGAAGAGGCCTTTTAGTCTCCTGCACACTGCTTGGGAGAACCACAATCCCTTCGAATAAATAGCTGAGTAACAAAAAGCAGTGAGTTTTGATCTACTGAACATAGAAAAGCCAAATATGGGTCTGGAGAAATAGTACAGCGGTAGGATATTTGCTTTGTACATGGCTGATCCAGGACTGACCTCGGTTTGATCCCCCATGCCAGGAGCGATTTCTGAGTGCATAGTCAGGAATAACCCCTTAGGGTCACTGGGGGTGGCCCCAAAACCAAAAGAAAAAAAAAAGAAAAACCAAAAATAAATAGGGCAGTTTCTGTTAACATTCTGGATTGGTACAAATGGAAACATACCCTTGTCATGAGGTCTCTAGTTTAATGCAGTCTATACTTGGACAATGAGCACAACCATATCATCAGGGCCACATCCAAACATCAGGGCCATTATTATGGGCTAGGGTATTACTAGGACTAGCCCCTGCACTACCTGTATGGCTGAGGTACAGTTCCCCAAATAAATATATAGAAAATATACAGAACTAAGATCCAAAAGCTATAGTAGAACATGGAGCATAGATGGTTCAATTAGAGTTAACCTCCCACATGTTGGACAGGGAGAAGGGGGTCTCTCCTGATAATTTGGGGCCCTTTGGGGTGGTGGTTCTGTGCTAGGGTCTTGGAATGGGATGCTGCTCAGACACCAGAGCTTTGGATTACTAGGACCACTAAATCAGAGGCACTCAGAGCCTCCAGAGTCATACATGAAGATGATCCAGGGACCTTGTGGCACCAACAATTAAATCAAGGCTGGCCACAAGCATAGTATTTGCTTTAATTCTTGTATTATTTCTCATGCTCTAAGAGTAAAAAGCATTTTTACATCCAGAATTTCTTTGCTCTGAGACAATGTCCACCCTTTAGGATTCTCAGTTTAGGTGTGGGAAGGACAGATACAAGAATATGATATATCTCAAAATTTTAACTCAAAGATTGTAATAAAAATTACAGTGTAGTAAAATAAAAAGCATATATAAAAATATCTAAATAGGCATTTCCAAACTGATATGTATAGTTTTTTGTTGCAAATCTGAAAAAATTTCTTATGAATGCTCATTATTGAAGCTGAAACCAGCAATATCAGGAGAAGAGGAAGGTCCAAGTCCTCACCCTTGCTCAATGTCTGCTACACCTATCATCCACAATCACCACTTATTAATAGTCCTGCTTAACCACTCTTTTATGGCTCTCTGCAGACTCAATCTGACCAAAACTCTAGATATGCAAGTATTTGGGATGACATCACCAGATCTTTTGGGGGTTAAGTTTGGGCACCTTCACTCCATCTTCCCATGCTTCTGGAGGTCATGGCAACCAAAAACATGCCTCACAAAAGCAGCATTATCAGCAATAGTGTTTTAAAAAACTTAGATGGAGCAGTTGCAACAGGATGAGCTGTAATTTTTTAATGCTGTCTTTCTGTAGGAAAACAATAATTTAGGTCCAATGTGTATCTGAAGCCACCAAATGTTTGGAAACAAAAGAAGTCACAGAGTTATCAACTAGTAACAAGAACTTATTAAATCTTCAGACAGACTTAATGATTTCTTTGCATAGTACAATAATTTTCACAAAATTTTTGTTGCTGCACTTTCTTATTTCTTTTCATTTCCTTCCTTCCTTCCTTCCTTCTTTCCTTCCTTCCTGCCTGCCTTCCTTCCTGCCTTCCTTCCTTCCTTCCTGCCTTCCTGCCTGCCAGCTTGCCTGTCTTTCTGCCTTCCTGCCTTCCTTCCTTCCTGCCAGCTTGCCTATCTTTCTGCCTTCCTGCCTGCCTTCCTTCCTGCCTTCCCGCCTTTCTTCCTTCCTGCCAGCCTGCCTGTCTTTCTGCCTTCCTGCCTTCCCGCCTTCCTGATTTTCTTCTTCTTCTTCTTCTTCTTCTTCTTCTTCTTCTTCTTCTTCTTCTTCTTCTTCTCTTCTTCTTCTTCTTCTTCTTCTTCTTCTTCTTCTTCTTCTTCTTCTTCTTCTTCTTCTTCTTCTTCTTCTTCTTCTGCTTCTTCTTCTTCTTCTTCTTCTTCTTCTTCTTCTTCCTTCTTCTTCTTCTTCTTCTTCTTCTTCTTCTTCTTCTTCTTCTACTTCTTCTCCTCCTCCTCCTCCTCCTTCTTCTTCTACTTCTTTGTTCTTCTTCTTCTCTTCTTCTTCCCTTCTTTTTTCTTTTCTTCCTTCCTTCTTTCTTTCTTTCCTTTCTTTTTTATTTTTTTATAATTTTACTACCACTTACCTAGAAACAAAAGTATTCTGATCAACTATGATACACAGTATTTAATAAAGTGATTTACATTTTTGAAAAAGTAGATGATTATTGAGTTAAAATATAATGATATTAGGATTAAAGAGACCATGCAGAGAGTAAGGTGCTTATTTTTCACAGACCTTAGCAGGTTTGATCCCCAGCATCTTATATGGTCCCTGTCAAGAGTTATTCCTGAGTATAGAACAAGGAGTAAACCCTCAACACCACGAGGTAAATTCAAATTCAATATAGAAGAGCTAGATAGAAATTATCTTTGAGTATAATTTTGATAATACATCTTCAATATCCTGGTGTCTCTATAAGAATATTCTAGTGGGTTCTTAAACATGAAGCTATAAATATAAAGAAATACTTTTGATAAAAATTAAATCCACCCTAGATAACAAGATGTTTATATATTTCATCTCACAGGTGTTTATTAAAAAATCTTTAAGCTATAATCCCTAAATTTAGGTAATAGTCTTTACTTAATTTTCATTTTCATAACTACTGAGATTAAACAGTCTTTTCTATTATCTCCTTCTGATAAAATTTAACAGGAGTACTTTAAAAAAATACAAATTACTGGTTCCCAGTAGGGATGCACTAAATTTGAAAGTTAGAGAAGGCCTCTAGAAAAAAATATTTTGCAAGCGTATCGGGGATTATTTATCACCAAAGAATTTAAAATACTTAAAGAACTGTTTAGAAAAGTCTGGGTCCTTCTCCTATACATACATACATATATATATATATATGTGTGTGTGTGTGTGTGTGTGTGTGTGTGTGTATTTATGGGATGCTTCACAAATTTATGTGTCATCCTTGTGCAGGGGCCATGCTAATCTTCTCTGTATCATTCAAATTTTAGTATATGTGCTGCCGAAACAAGCACTTTATTTTTTAATTATCATTTTATCATTATTCCTCCAACAAGGCAGCTTTCAGTTCCATGCCTTAGTTAATGCCATTCTAATATAAGACAACCATCATTATATATTAAATTGAGAAAAGCTCTTCTTTCTTTGAATTTGAGTACAATGACTCTGAAATCTAAGTCCTCTCTCCAAAGCTTCCTGAGAAGATGGAAATGAGATGGGTAAAATTCTTCGACCCTCATCCTGCTTACTTCCTGACTCTGTTTACTCATTTCTATTTCTCCACATCAGGCATCAGGATTACCTTGGACTTGGTTTAAGAGATTAGACTTCCATTGAATGCTAAACTTGTCCTTTATGTTTCTGGAAATGCTTCTCAGGGCTTGGCTTTCCTGGTCCTTCATTTCAATGTTGTGTGTGTGCCACAAAATACACCTACCATTTCAAATTTATTCATGGAGGGAATAATTTACCTATTAGATATAGTCCACACCAAAAAAAAAAAAAAAACCTAAATGACCTCTATAATTTCTTATTGTGAGAAATATCTCTGTGTTGTCTCTTATGAAAAAGAAAAAAAAATTTTTTTTTTTGGAGCCACACTCAATGACACTAAAGGGTTACTCCTGTTTGTGCACTCAGAAATCACTCCTGGCTTGGGTGACCATATGGGATGCTGGGAGATAGAAACAAGGTCCGTCCTAGGGTAGCAGCGTGCAAGGCAAACTCCCTACTGCTGCACCACCATTCTGGTCCCAAGAAAATCTTTTCTAATCACTTAGCAGGAACCAATTCTGTAAAGTGTATGATTTACTATCTATGTTAAATGCAATGTTGGTGTATTGTCTATCTTAAATACATTAGTTTTACATGATATAATGTCTTAAATGCATACTTTTCCTTAGTAGAAACTCTATATTTATTATTTACTTTTATTGCTTTGATTTTTTTTATTATTTATTTTTGGGCTACATGTAGTGTTACTCCTGGCAGTTCTCAGAGAACTATATAGAATTCCTTAGATTAAACCTGGGTTGGCCATGTTGAATGACAAGAACCTATCCACTGTAATATCACTCCAGCCCCAGTATAGCTTTAATATTTCTGAAAGTGAAAGTACATGGGAATATATATTTAAATGTTAGTAAAACATATTAAGTACATCAACAATAATGTGATTACATATACTGCCATTATAACATATTGTTGCTATATCAGAGTTCTATTAAGTTCTATATTAATTAACTAATTCATCTTTAAAATAATCATATAAAATTATTATGATGACCATTTTTGCTGATAATTTAGAATCAATTGTTAATGAATTTGTTTAATAATTGCGATGGATTAAAATAAGTGTTAAAATTTAAGCAATCCAATAGTATAAATATTTACTTAAAAAAAGAATAAATAAATGAATGGATGGAATTTTCTCTGCACTGCCAAATATTAAATTGGCCTAGATCTCATAGGAAATTAGATTTGATGCTTTTCTTTAGTTGCAGTGGATATTATTAAATTTAATGCTTTCCTTACAAGTGTACTATTGGTTTATGTATTGCTATTATGTAATTACCATCTAATTTCAGGCATGCATAGTGATCTTTCTTATAAAAATAAATGATAATAAAATACCTCTAATACTGGAATGCTTACAGTCTCTTCACTCCAATTGTTTATATATTGCTGAGTATACATTTCCTAGTAAACCCCTCAATAATCCCCCTAATTCCCATAAAGCTATAGCAATTAGGAAAGAAAGACATCTAGGGAAATTTTTAACTGTCTAAAACACAACTGAGTATTCAGAAGATGTAAGAAATATGTATTTTTAATATTATTTTCTATTTTACAAAAGAATAGATGTAACAAGCCAAATGTAAGTTAGATACCGTATTTGCCTGTGTATAAGATGACCCTTCAACCCATGAAAAACTTCCTAAAAGTCCTAAAAGTAAGTTACTTCTTAAAAGTAAGAGGGGTGGGGCCAGAGAGATAGCATGGAGGTAAGGCATTTGCCTTTCATCAGAAGGTCATCGGTTCAAATCCTGGCATCCCATATGGTCCCCCGTGTCTTCCAGGAGCAATTTCTGAGCATGGAGCCAGGAATAACCCCTGAGCACTGCCGGGTATGACCCAAAAACCACAAAAAAAAAAAAAAAAGTAAGAGAGGTGGTGCGGATCACTTGTCCCTGAAGCTGGTACAAGTATCAGCATCCGTATACCAGCATATAGCATGACTCCCGACTTTTAGGAAGTTTTTCATGGGTTGAAGGGTCATCTTATATGCCGGCAAATATAGTAAATGGATTCTGATTCTAATTGCCTTAGATGAGTAACCAATACATCATTTCTGTATTTAAAAATATTTCTCTGCAAAAAAAATCCAAGTTAATTTTTTAAATATATGATATAACTTATAGGGCAACATAATCCATTCTAAAATTGAGTATTGAATATAAAATTTTTTCATTACTAGTCTGTATAATTCCAGATATTTATAGTTATGAATGCAAAATCTGTAATAAGTTTAATCCAAAATCATATTAGTGCAAATAAATCAATATATATAATCCTAGTATTCAAAATTCAAATTATTTAAATAAGTATATGTAAGGCTTTATAAAACAACTCATATATTAGGTGAAATGAATAGAAATTGAAAAGACTAACTGAATTCATTTCTTATATCATCTATGATAGTAAAATTCACTAAGTAATTTACACATAAAATAATTTCTAAGACTCTATTTGATTTGAAGATATGATGACCAAAATATACAGGAGTCCTCAAACTTTTTAAAAGGGGCCAGTTCACTGTCCCTCAGATCATTGAAGGGCTAGATTATAGTAAAAACAAATAACTATGAACAAATTCCTATGTACACTGCACATATCTTATTTCAAAATAAAAAAAAATGAGAACAAATACAATATTTAAAATAAAGTTGAAAAGAATTAAATCGACAAAATTTTCAGTATTTCAATGGAACTAAAAGCCTGCTTTTGGCAGGCCATAGTTGAGGACCCCTGCCTGAGACTGAGAGGAAGAGTCAAGTGACAGATAGGAGGAGAGTGAGAGTATCAAGCTTGCACTCCCTACATGTGCATTTTGAGATGGAATGAGTCAACAGCTAAGCAGGGCAGGCAGTGGCAGCCGAAACACACTAGGTCAAATAAATGGTCTCAGTGGCCACATGTGGTCTACAAGCCATACTCTGGGGACTCCTGAAGTGCTTTGATTTTCAGTAGTGCTTTTTATTGAAAACTTATTTTTATTTTCTTGATTTAACTCAGGGTACTCTATAATAGCCAAGAAAAGATGGATTGGGATATACATAAGATTATTATATTGTAGAATTTTTAGATTCAGAGAATATCAAACTTTAGTATTTTCCAGAGAGGAGAGGTCCATAGTCTGAAAAATAGTCTTCTTTTGAGTTGGGTAAATGAATCATGAGCCATGCACCTGATAGTCTCAAGCAAGTACAGCAAACCACACATCATTTTTAGCCAATTGCCATTTTTTTGAACTGGTCTTACAGTGCATGAAAATTACTTTTCTGGAGAGGTGACTTGGTGGCATTGAGTCAATGCAATTTTAAAAGAAATAAATGAAATGTAGTTGTTGCGATGATCACTTTCTGAAAAGCAGAAAATAAAAGAGTGATCTCTGAGTGTTTCCTAGGATTCAAATGGGACTTTACTAATATGTCAAAATACTGAGCGTATTTGATATAATACACATTGCAGGCAGCCTAGAGAACAACTGCCTGGTTCATTCATTTAAACTGTACTCTGGCAATGGCTGTACACTTCAGCTTTGCTGACTTGCCATGAAAAATTTTATAAGCAGCTAGTTCAGGAGAAAGCTGGCACTGATGAGCTCTTCAGAACTTTTAGTATGACCAAGCACTTTATCAAGAGAGCATTCTGAAAGGGAATAGATAGCCTGACATGCAAACTTGTCAGTACAAAAAGAATGAAGGGGACAGTGCGTTTAGCTAGAAGGAAAACGCCTGACAACAGGAGGCACATTGTATGCTTTTTTTTTTTTTTTCAAGCTTTATAAGGCATAGCTGTAGGCCATCTTTCCATGACACATCAACTCCTGGCACCAGGGAAATAACATGTATGCGTTTAAAGAGATGTCATGATTTGACTTACAGAGCTGAAAAACTAGCCTTCTGAAGATCTTCGGGGAGAAAAGGCAGAGTCATTTAACTTGGCTAGCAATCATGCTCACATTTGTTGCAGGAAGGGTGTCTTGGTGTGGCAGGAAAAAAAAGCAGGAGAAAATCCCTTTAAGGAGCACATTTTAACTTGCAGCCCTCAGTGCAAGTTGGCTACTTAGTCTATTTTGCTTGTTGTAACGAGCCTCCAATTCTTGATCAAGCACAACTTTTGAGTGCTGTCCTTACAAATTCTCTCTTGCTCTCCTCATTGCTCACATGAACATTTCTTTTACTTCTATTGGTCTCATGCTTTATCTTCTTTTAATTTCCTTTTCTCTTCTATGTTTTCCTTATGGTTTTCTTCTCTTACGCAGTTGCCTCTCTCTCACACCATTAATTGTCCTTTATATTGCTTTTCCTCCCAATTAAGTCATCACTTTTCTTATGAGACATCTAATAATTTAAGAGGCTTGTGTTCACTTGCATGCATTTAAATTGAATAGAACTCAGCAAGAAATGTTTGCATTACTTAAAATAGTTTATGTAAATATAAATGTAAATATGCATTAATGGAGCAATAGCTTCAGAGTACCTACCATGTGACAATTAATATGTTTTTATCAAGGCTTTCTAACAAAATGACATTCTGGTGCTTAGGGCATGTGAGAATCTGCTGACAAACTAGATGGCATTGTTACAACTAGGGTCTTGCTTTAGAAAGATGCTCCTGTGAATCTTCTCTTACAAGATAACACTTGATCCCAATAAAATATGCAAACATGTGAGCACAAAGAACTACATAAGTTTGTATAGGTATTTATATAGAAAGCAGAAAAGTAACCTGGATATGCTGAATGTAAGAAAAGTGATGTGCAATAAAAAATTAAGTTGAAAATGTAATCAGAGTCCAGATAACATAGCACCCTGAAAAATAGTCTTTGGCTTTTACTATAAATGAAATGGGAATCCATGAATGGATTTAGAGTAGGAGATTGACATGATCTCTCTTGTATTATGTGAGGATAATTCTGGATACTAAAATTAGATTAATCAAAAGGGCAGAGGCAGGAGAACCACTATTGCAGTGGCCCAAGAGAGAGATGAAGAGCTGGTCTGGTCTGGTTGCTTGTCCCAGAAAAGGTCAAGTCAGAGTCTAGACTCCTTTTCATAGAGGAGCTGCAAGATTTTGCTAATGGATTTTGCATTAGAATGTTAAGTGTGAGGAGAAAAATTAACTCAAAATTTAGATCTCAGCAACTAGAATTATGGAATTGACATTTAATAACACTATAAGTAGTTGGTAAAGGAGGCTTAAGATGAAATATCAGTGTTTTGGGTGATATTGAGTTTGAATGATTTATATAATAATGTAAGTGGTCAGCTAAATGCAAAATGGGATATGTTTTTTCTTCAGAGGGTGATTTTTAAATGACTGACTGTTGGTGCCGGCGCAATAGTGCAGCGGTAGGGCGTTTGCCTAGTACGCAGCTGACCCAGGACGGACCTTGGCTCAATCCCCAGCATCCCATTTGGTTCCCCAAGCCAGGAGCGATTTCTGAGAGCATAGCCAGGAGTAACCCCTGAGCGTCACCGGGTGTGACCCAAAAACCAGCAAGAAAAAAAAAGACTGACTGCTAAGTAACTTTTCTAGAGTAGTAAGATAGAAGGTCCCAGTGTCAGAGAGAATGTACAGGGAGTAATGTGTTAGGTTTGCATGCAAGGATTCTAGTTCAGTCTTCTTAGCCTCACCAGGAGTTATCCCTGAGCACATAGTCAGAGGTAAATGGTTAAACTCTGAACATACCTTGGTATGACCCAAACAACAAAACAAACAAAAAAACAAAACCAGAAGAATTGAAACAAAATAAAAATACGACTGAAGTGATAGTGTAGGGAATGCATTTTCCTTGCCCACAATCCAAATTTCATGCCTGGCACCATGCATAGTCCCCCAAGCAAGCACCATCAGGAGTAATCCCTGAATATATAGCCAAGAGTAAGCCCTGAGCACTACCCAAGCATGTCAGAAAAGAAAAAGGAAAAGGAAGATCTCTATTGTCTACGGAAAAAAGAGACTTTTCTGAACAATCTTGACAATTCTTAGTATTTGTTTGCATACAGATATAAGGAAGAAAATCTTTAGTTGTTTCCTCAAAGGACTTTCTCATTTTGCATTATACTACCCAAACTAACTCATTTTCATTAGTAATGTTGGTATCTCCTTGCCTTTCTCTTTAAATGTGCCTAAATGTCCAAATAAAAGTTGTACTTATATAATGTTCTTGCAATTTGATGAAATAATTATTTGTCTTAGGGCTTAAATTTATGTCAGTGATACTTCTGTTTTGAGATTAGGTAAATTACTAAGGATATAGATGACTATTCAGGAAAATAATGTATTTGAAATCTGGATTTTTTTTTCTTCAGTTCTTGCTGTTTATCTTTTATTTTTAAATTGCGGTAATATCTATCTCAGGTAAATATTGAAGAAGTAATGTAGTATAAAATGTCTAAGTCATACCTAGTGTGCTCAGGGTTTATTCCTGGATTTTTACTCATAAATCACTCCTGATACAGCTCAGGTGAACATATATGGTGCTGACGATTTATTTACTTATTTATTTATTTATTTATTTATTTATTTATTTATTTATTTATTTATTGGCTGGTGGCGCTCAGGGGTTACTCTTGGCTCTGTGTTCAGAAATCCCTCCTGGCTCAAGGAGCCATATGGGATGCTGGGGATCAAACCTGCATCTTTCCTGGGTCAACCACAATCAAGGCAAAAGCCCAACTGCTGTGCTACCACACTAGACTCTGGTGTTGATGATTTAACCCAGTCTTCAAATGAATAACAAGTGCCTTATACATTATACTATTTCATTTTGAAACATTTTGTTAGCCATGTTATACACTTAACTATATATAGATGAAAGAAATATGGTCTTTTAAGCAACATTTCAGAAAAATTCTAATATTACTCATATTATATTGTTTTCTAAGAGCACCTTTTTACCCTAAGACAAGAATATGCAGTATAGGGAAATAACAAAGCAGGTAGAGCATTTCCTTGCATAGTTGACCCAGGTTCTATACCTGGCATCCCATATAGTCCCATCCCCTGAGTGCAGAGCCAGAAATAATCTCTGAGAGCTGCTGGATATGGCCTGAAAAAAAACATAAAGAACAAATAAAAGGGGGGGGGAATATATAGTATATAATTGAAAGCTGTCATATTAATTTACTTAATTGACTTTTTAAACATATAATTGAAAATATATGGTTCTTGTTATCAAGGAGTTAATATTTTACTAATGAAAAGGGCTTCAACATATTCCAAATTATTACAACAAAAAAGTGCCACAAATTAGGACAAACAAGGGAATAAAAAACAAGAAACAATGTAATAGTCTCTATATATGATCTTGTAATTCAGAAGAAACCAAATGAAAACATTGCCCAAAATAATGTTTACTAGGCAATTCCTGCTTTCCAGGAACATGAGATTCAATTACCATCTTTTTGACTTATGTGAAGACATATGTGGTCTTTGGTCATAAAATTGCCTGGATGTTTAAAGAATCCATCCACTCTATCTAATGCTATTACATTCTAAATAGTTAAATCCTGTAGGTTAGTTGTGTACTTTATTATACCACTTATGTTTATTTGTTTCATATTTACAACCCTTCAAATTTTAATATATTATTCTCTCTTATTAGATATAATGGTAATAGGCGAAATTGACTCATTAGCCTTCATGATTCATTTTTAAATGCTAGTCCATTTGGCTCTATTGACCTATATTATTTTTCTCTCTAATAGAAATGAGTAGTTCCAGAACCGAAGGTGGTTGGTTTGAATCCCTGTGTCCTGTGTACCCCGTGCCTGCCAGGAGCAATTTCTGAGCAGACAGCCAGGAGTAACCCCTGAGCATCACCGGGTGTGGCCCCCCAAAAAATAAATAAATAAATAAATAAAAAGAAATGAGTAGTTATGGGGACAGAGTGGTGGCACAGTGGTAGGGCATTTGCCTTGCACAAACCTGACCTAGGACGGATAGCTGTTCTATCTTCAGTGTTCCATGTGGTCTCCAGAGCCAGGAGCAATTTCTGTGTGCATAGCCAGGAGTAACCCTTGAGCATCACTGGGTGTGGCCCAAAATAAAAAAAAATAAATTAGTAGTTAAATCCTTGACTAAATTTATGGCTTAACTAGAGTCCTCTAAATGAAAATTTTTATTTAGGTGAGATAACTGAAATAAAAATATGCCCCTCCTACATTTTATATTGAAGTTATTATGTCTGCCTTTAACTCTTCTGAACATTTGAAAAAAAAAATATCTAGGAATTTATTTTGTTGGAAATTTTCTTGGAATTATCTAGGAAATTATCTTGGTCATTAAATACAATATTAGTTGGTTTTATTTCTGATAAATAGTTACTAGTTCTCAGAAAACTTCTAGAAAATTTAAAAAGAGTCAGAAACATGAAAAATGTATTAGATATAAGTCAATTAGGACATAAAGTCATTAGGATGAAAGTCAATTAGGAAAGAATTATATAAACTTATATTTTATTCTGTACTAATTTATTATTATTATAAAATTGAAATGGCTATCCAGAAGCAAACTACCCTCGTATTTAAAATATAAGGTCTTAGAACATTTTTTGTGTTACTTAGTAAGAAAGTGAATTATTTAACATCCCTCTGGCTCACATTTTTTATTTTTAAAATTAAGACAATTGCACTTATTTACTATAGCTCTGATACTGTTACATTAGTTCATATGTATTAACTCATGAAAGACTTCAATGTATTTTAGTTGTATTAAACACTATCCATAAGAATTATCTGCTGACTGATGAGAATAGGCAGGGTAGTAAGGGAAACATTAACCTATTTAATGTCTAAATGAAGGTGTAACAAAGCTGTATGTATTTCATATATTGTGATAAATTATGCTTTCTAAATAGATCCAGGGCTCTAAAATAATTTTTAAAAATATACAACACATCTCATTTGGCTGGACCCAGAGTTCAGTAAGTAGAGTGCTTATCATGTGCCTGCACATGATTCAAGAGTTCATTTCCTGCCATCCAATATGGTAACTGCACAACATCACCAGTTGTTATACCCGAGTGCATAGCCAGGAGTAATATCTGGACAATGCCAGGTATGATCCAAAAGCAAACAAAAAATCATTAACTCATATCTCATAATGAAATGTAGAGATTATAGTCATTTTGAAATGCAAAAATATAAAAGGAAGCACATTTAATTTTTAAACTTTTTTTTAAATGTTTAGTAACACAATAATATTTCATTCCTAAGCAACCTAACCTAACATTCTGATCTGAAATATATACTACAACTCTAAGAAAAACTAAAATTATTTTCACCTGGTTCACTTGGGGAGCTTTTATAACATATGTTTACATGCTATCATATACAGATGTACTTAAACATTTACCTTTGATTAATTACAATATAGTTGCATTTCACTATAGAGTTGAATCAATGAAATTTTCTCCCATGCAACATTGTATTGTTTGGCTTTGTTTCTATATTCTACCTCTTTTCTTTTTGGGTGAATTTTTCTTTGAAAACTCTTCCAGAAGGCCTTTTTCTAAATTCTTTGATTAATTTGTGTTACCTTACTTACTCATGCTCAGCTAATACTATAATTTCAAATTATAAAACATTTTCATCATCCATTGTTTTTCTAAAGAAATACAAGAACTTCTAGGCAAAGTTTACATCTGATTCTACTTTCCTGCACAATATCTAGCAAAATATTCATACAAGTAGAGGATCAATGCAATGAATTTTTTTTGAACTAAACTAATATATTCTTATTTTAAAATTGAATTTCTGAAGTGAATCCTAAATAAAGTATGAGACTCAAAAATGAGCTCAGTTTTCACATTTTTTTTTGTGTGTGTGTGTTTGGAATAAAAATTCTAAGAAACATGATGGATAAATAAAAATGGAGCTAAGACTATTTTTGATCCAACACTTGGGTACCTCATTAAAGCTACAATTTTAGTTGTTTAGCTAAAGCAGTCTCCTCTTATTTCCCTACATAATGCAAATCTCACTGTGTAATGATGAATATTTAAAGCATTAATTTGCACCAAAGTTGTTTTAAATTTGTGATTTCTATGGAGATTATCTAAAAACATGCTGCACAGTCCTTTTTGTAGCCCTTGAAAACTCTCCTTGTATTTGCTATTTGATTTTGATAATCTCTGAGGTGCTTATGATGGGCAAAGGGAAGGTCTGTTGCAAGGCTCTTCCCGGGGGCATAACATCTTGCTGTGCTCCCTTATGTCACCATTGACTTATCTTGGCACAGAGCCTTTTCATTGTTAGGAAAACATATTCAAATGAAAACTTCTGTTATCTAACCTACAGTGATGAATTTCTTCCTTATGGATCATGCTGTTGATGAGTGCTTTCATATTGTTTCGACTGGGCTGCAGGGGGATTTCTTGTGAGTAGAGGTATAAAAACTCATGGGTGGAGATAAAGATGGAGGCTAATATTTAACATCTATTAAAAATAATGAAAGAATAACTACCTTTTCAAGAGCTCAACAAAGCCTTTAAAAATAAAACTTATTTTCAAGTTAACAACTAGTTTTGGAAGATTATTAGATATAATATGTATTGTCATAGAACAGATTATAAAACAGCATCTTAGAAACTATAGCATTGGCACGTGACAATATTTTCTTATATTTATTTCCTCTTGACCCCACTTTCATAACTAGCACACATTAGCAGATGCACCCAAATAATTTGTTATCAAAAAGTTCTGTGCATTCAAAATGTGATTTTATAGAACTTAAAATGGCTTTCTTATTTTCTTAATTTGAAGTTAAGTCTGGAGGAAAAGGGATTTAAATAATTTCTATATGCAGGTATTTGTATCTGTTAAATTTAGAATGACAAATTTGTGTATGATAAATATATATTCCCTATGATAATGATAAGGTCAACATAGTTTTTGCAATTACATCAAACTCTTGCAGCTGGAGAGATAGTAAAGCACTTGCCTTGCATGTGGATGACCCCAGCATCTGATATGGTTCCCTGTGCACTGCCAGGAGTGATTGCTGAGTACAGAGCTAGGAGTAATCCCTGAGAATCAATCAGTGTGACATTTTTGTGTATGTTAAATATATATTACTGTTTAAGAGTATCTCTCTAGGGGGTCAGAGTGATAGCACAGTGGTAGGGCATTTGCCTTGCCTGCTTTACCTGGTTCCATCTCCCACATCCCATATGATACCCTGAGCCTGCAGAAGCAATTGCTGAGCTCAGAGTCAGGAGTAACAAACAAAAAAAAGACTATCTCTCTAATCAAGTGTAGTAAGAACAGAAGCAAATGCAAATGCCCTGCTTTTAATCTTATCATATAATTCTTAGATTTTTCGCATTTAACAAGTGTATTTATCAGCTTCTCTATAGGTACATTTAAAACTTTTATTTGATAGAAATTGGCATCAGACTTTAATACAGTATTCTAATTGTATAGTCAACAAACCAATGACTCATGAGTGATTATATTTGTTTTATCTCTATAGCTTTACTACCTATGTATTTTAATTTTGTATTTTCTTTCCTCAGACCTGCCTTCTTTTTTCATTTATTTCCTTTTCTCCTGTTTACAGATTCATTTTTTACCTTTCCCTCACTCCTGTTTTTCACTTCTTATCTTCATTCCTCCCACTCCACTTCTTTCCTCTCAGATTTTTTAATTTAGGACACCATCATTTTCCTTACTTAACTAATTCTTATTATTAGAATTCTTACTACTTTAATAAACAGAAGAATGAAAGTGTCCTGAAAACATGTAACTTGAACAATAATCTATAAAAAAGATACATTTTCTCTTTTCTGTTTTGTTTTACTTTGCTTTTGTTTTTTATTTTTATTATAATAATATCTTAATTTAAGATACTTAATAATATCTTAATTAATATCTTAATTTAAAATATTTAATACTATTTTAATTTTTTACATAACAACAAACATAACATGTTTGTAATCATGGTGTTTTTTCATCTTTTAAAATGATTTCTTTATTTAAGCATCATGCTTACAAACATGTTCTTAACTATGATTCAGCCATAAAATGCATACTCCCCTTCACCAGTGCAATTTTCCTGCCACCAATGACCCTCATCACCCACCCGCCCAAATCCCCTGTCTGTCTTCAAGACAGGTATTGTATTTTTCTCTAAATCATTGTCCTGGTAGTTGTTAGTGTAGTTATTTCTCTAACTACACTTACCACTCTTTGTGGTAAGCTTCATATCATGGACTGGTCCTTTCATCCCTCATCTCTATTGTCTCTGTATTTATTACTAGACTGTCTTTTATTTTTTTCTTAAATCCCATGGATGAGTGAAACTATTCTGTTTTTATCTCTCTCCTCTGACTTATCTGTCTTATTTTACTCAACATTATAGTCTTCACATCCATCCATGAATAGAAATTTTCATGAATTCATTTTTCTAACAGCTACATAGTTTTCCCTTGTGTAGATGTACTACAGTTTCTTTAGCCACCCTTCTATTGTCAGGTATCAAATTTTGTCAATTGTAAAAAGCACTGCTATGAGCATTGGAGTGCAAAGGGCATTATTGATTGTGTTTTTGTGTTTCTAATTTATATCTCTAGGACTAGTGTTGCTGTATTATATGGGAACTCAATGTCCAGTTTTGTAAGGAATATCCATATTGTTTTACATAAAGACTATACTAGACAGCATTCCCACCACCCGTAAATGAGAGTTCTTTTCCTCCACATATAATCCAATAGTGGTTGTTCTTGTTCTTTGTGGTGTGTACAAGTCTCTGTAGCATGAGATGATATATCATTGTTGTTTTGATTTACATCGTCCTGATTAATAGTGATGTTGAGTATTTTTTCATGTGCTTCTTGGCCATCCGATTTTCTTATTTGAGGAAATGTCTGTTTATTTCTTCTCCCCATTTTTTGATTGGCTTAGATTATTTTCTCCTTAAGTATTGTCATTACATTGTATATCTTAGATATTAGCCCCTTATTTCATGGGTTTTGAGTGAATACTTTCTTCCATTCCATGGATGACCTTTTTACCCTACTTGCTGTTTCCCTGAAGTGCAGAAGCTTCTCATTTTGATGTAATCTCATTAATTTATCTCTGTTTTCACTGTTTAGATAGTGGTATTTCTTTCTTGAAATTAGCTTTTTCTCAATGTCATGGAGTGATTTGCTTATGTTTTTTCTCTACCTATGGTATCAGGTCTGATATTAAGGTCTTAAATGCATTTTGATTTGAACTTTGTGCATGGTGCTAGATAAAAGTCAGTGTTTGCTTTTTTGCATGTGGCAGACCACTTGTCTCATCAACACTTGTGGAAAAGGTTTTCCTTACTCCATTTTCTGGTTTTTGCCACTTTGTCAAAGATTAATTTATTGCAGTTTGGGATTGTTCTCTGAATACTCAAGTATACACCAATGCTCTGAGGGTCTGTCTTTATTCAGTACCATACTGTTTTAATGATTATTACTTTGACGTGCAATTTAAAGATGGGAAAAATGATTTTTCCCACCTTTTTCCCTAAGGGTTGCTTTAATTATTCTTGGGTATTTATTGTTCCAGATAAGTTTAAATAATGTTTAATATATTTATTTGAAGACTGCATATCTTTAGAGGGATTGCATTAAATCTATATAATGCATTGAGTAGTGTTATCATTTGAATTATGTCAATCTTCCCAATCCATGGACAGGGTATATGTATCCATTTCCATGTGTTTTTTTTTTATTTCTTGAAGCAATTTTTATCATTTTCTTTGTATATGTCCTTCATTTCTTTAGTTGACTCCAGGTATTTCAATTTCTGTGGTGCTCCTATAGATTGATATTATTGTTTTTTTTTTTTTTGGTTTTTGGGCCACACCCGTTTGACGCTCAGGGATTACTCCTGGCTATGTGCTCAGAAATCGCCCCTGGTTTGGGGGGACCATATGGGACGCCGGGGGATCGAACCGCGGTCCGTTCCTTGGTAGCGCTTACAAGGCAGACACCTTATCTCCAGCGCCACCTTCCCGGCCCCGATATTATTGTTTTAATGTCTATTTCTCCTCTATAAATATTTGTGTATAAAAAGGTCATTGATTTTTGTAAGTTAATTTTGTAGCCTATCAGTTTGCTATATATATCTATATTTGATAGGAATTTTTTTTTAGTGTTTAGGATTTTTTTTTGTGGCTTTTGGCTCACACCCAGCAGTGCTCAGGGATTATTCCTGGCTCCATGCTCAGAAATTGCTCCTGGCAGGCACAGGGGACCATATGGGACGCCGGGATTCGAACCAATGACCTTCTGCATGAAAGGCAAACGCCTTACCTCCATGCTATCTCTCGGCCCTATGTTTAGGATTTTCAAAATATAGTATCATGTCATCTGAAAACAGTGAGAGCTTGAATTCTTTCTTTCTGATATGATTCCCTTTGACATATTTTTCCTGCTTCGTTGCTATGGCAAATACTTCCAGCACTATGTTGAATAGAAGTGGCAAGAGGAGGAAGCCATGCCTTATGCCAAATCTTAGAGGTAAGGCTTTCAACATTTCTTCATTGATTGTAATATTTGCCTTAGCTTGTTGTAAATGGTTTGAATATGAGAAAAGTTCCTCACTATTCCATCTTGGTAAAAGTTTTTAACATAAATTTGTGTTGAAACTTATCAAATTTCTTCTCTACATCTATTTATATGATCATGTGGTTTTTAATTTTTTTGTTGTTGTTGATGAGTGTTAATTGACTTTCATATGTTGAACCATTTTTGTATCTCTAGAATAAATCCTATTTGGTCATGGTCTTTGTACATTCTTAATGGACTTTATATCCTATCTGGTAAGATTTTGTTGAGGATATTTGCATCTGTGTTCAACAGGGATTTGATCTGTAATTCTCTTTATTGATGGCATCTCTGTCTGCTTTGGTATCAGAATGATGTTAATGTCATATAAACTATTTGAGAGTGTTTCTGTTTCTTCAATTTTCTGGAATTACCTGAAAATTATAGGCAGTAGGTCCCCTTGAAAGATGTGAAATAATTAATTAATGAATCTATCTGGACTTGGGCTTTTGTTTTGAGTAGACTTTTTTGATTTTCATTTTAATTTCCTCAGTAGTGATGGGTCTGTTCAAATATGCTAGATCATCTTTGTACAACCTTGTAAAATTGTAAGAGTTTAAGACTTTATGAATTTCTCCCATATTATTGTGCTGTTACTGATATCTTCCTTCAAGTTTGTCCCCAGTTGTTTTAAATATTTTGCTGGTACCTCATTGGGTGCATATATGTATAGGAGTATTTAGAAGTGTGATTTCTTCCTATTGTAAATTAATTATTAGAAAATGTCCACTCTGTCCCTTATAACATTTTAGGTCCAAAGTGTGTCATCTAAAATTAGTATGGCCGCTCTGGCCTTTCTTAAGGGAGTTCTTTGCTTGAATATTAGTTCTCTAACCTTTGAGTTTGAGTCAATGTTAAGTCTGACTATTGAGATGTGTTTCTTGTAGGCAGCAAATAGTTGGATTCATCTTTCTCATCCATTTTTCCAATCTATGTCTTTTACTGTAGCATTTCATCCATTGACAATAAGAAAGATAAATGTCATGAGATTTAGTGTCATCTTTTAGTAGGAGTTAGATGTATCTTGCGTCTTAAAATAGATCTTTCTCTTCATCCTTTAAGGCTAGTTTTGAGTCTGTAAGGCTTCTAAGCTGTTTATCTGTGAAAGTATGTACCCTTCTTTCAAACTTGAATATAAGTCTGGCTGGATGAAGTACTCTTTGTGAGGCATTAATTTCTTTGAGTTTTGTCACTATATCTCATCACTGCCTTTGGGCCTTCAGGGTTTGTGGGACAAATCTGCAGTAAACCTTAGGAATGCTCCTTTGAATGTAATTTCTCTTTTTGATCTTGTGGCTTTCAGTATTTCCTCTCTCTGGGTCATCATCATTGTGACTAGGCTGTGAATTGTGGTGCTTTTCTTTGGAACTCTTTTGGCTGGCATTCACTTTTTTTTTGTTTGCACTCACTCATTAGCTTTGGGAGTTTCTCTGCACTGAAGTCCTTGATTGTTGATACTTCTTGGGGGTTTTCTTCTTGTGTCTCTTGGATTTTGATGATTATTATGTTGCTTCTGTTGCATTTATCAAAGACTTCTGTTTTTATTTGATCACATTCTTTGAGAACTTTTCCCATTGTCCAAATTTTTTTTTTGAGGCTCTTTTCCAACCTCTTCTATTGGACAGAGTTGTTATGCACCTCATCTTCTGGCTCACTGATTCTGTCTTCAGCCACGGTTACTCTGTTGGAGAGGGTTTCTATTAAGGTTTTTATTTCAACTACCAAGTTTTTAGTCCTGATATTTCAGTTTATAGTTTGACTATTTCTACTCTCAGATACCTTGATTTTTATTTACAGCAAGGTCAGTTCATTCCATGTTTTCATTGAGTTCTATGAGCATACCCCATATTTCTTTTCTAAATTCCTTATCTGAAAGGCTAAATAGGTGGTTAGTATTTTAGGGTCATTAGAACTACCATCTTCATTCTCTAAGCATGGTAGAGGCCTGTGTTGTTTCCCCCATTGTTGTGGTTGTAGTGTGATGTTTTCTATGCCCTGTGCTAGTTTTCCTTGATTAGGAGGAGCATATAACCACAGGGTAGAACAGAGCTGCCAGGCTTCACTGGCTCTTTGCCTTGGATTCTGTCCCTCACCTGTATGTTGCTGATTTAGCTTCTTGGTCCCAAGCCACAGAGTCTGCTGCCATGCTTTTTTTCTCTGGGACACTTTTCTGCTTCTCTGGGTCTCTGCCTCACAGTAAAAATAATTAATTTTCCTATGATTGATCACATTCTTTAGCTTCATGTGATCTGGTAATATTCTAATGTACCAACTAGGTAAAAATATTATTTATTCTCAGAATAAATTACAGAAAATAGACTTGGACTTTGACAACAGCAGATATATCATTTAATAGATGAAGCACCTTACTGAAAATAAGAGATCAGATAAAATAATCCTTTAAATTCCCATTTCTCTTTCAGTACTTAGAAAGATTTTACTTTTCAGAAACTTGCTAAAGTGTCTTAGAAGCATAATAAAATAGGGATAAATCAGATAATAAAATTTTGGAAACCTTCCATAATATGCAACAACACACAATTTCACAGCAGTGCTCCAATACAATTGAATATGTCTCCTTTAAATATAAATGCATAGTCAGATAACAGAATAACAAATAACAAGATTTATAAAATTAAAAGAAATACATTTCATTAAAACAATCCTAAAATGGTATTTACCTCCATTTAAATTAAAATTATCATGCATAATTGGAAGAGAACAATTTAGCATAAGAACTACTATATAGACTCTATTGAGATAATGCATCAATATCAAAGTAATATAAATGCTAGAGGATAAGTTTTTAATTTAATCGTATAAAAAGCAGAAAACTAATATTAAATTGTTCTCAGATTTTTAAGGGACTAGATTTAATGGTCTAACTTAATGATCAAAGCAAAAAAAAACTTTAGAGAAATTAAAAAAATAGATAATGTGTCATTTCTATGATTCAGTAGAGCAATTAAAAAGCACTCAAATATGTGCAGGAAAATAGTTGTGGACATTCTAATAGAAAAATTTTAACGTTAAAGCAGCTGTCTAGTATTGTAGAATAAAATATATTTTAGACATAGTCATCTGGTCAGTTAAATATCAATCAAACTTACTCCAAAAACAACAAATTCTTAGGGGGCAGAAAAATAATACAGCCACTAGAATGCTTGCTTTGCAAACAGTTGACCCAGGTTTGAAACTTATCATTCCGTATTGTCTTCTGAATACCACCAGAAAAAATTCTTGAGTGCAGAAATAATTCTTACACATTTTTGGGTGTGATCCCAAACAAAGCATAAAGAAGTTTCCCAAAAATGTAATTTTTAGGCATATGTCACAAGGATGACATTGGAAAATGAGATCCAACTAAAAAGGAACACCAAAAAAAAAAAAAAAAAAGAAAAGAAAAAAGAAAAATATGGATACCAAGAAATGAGAAAATAAAATTGATTAGGAATAGATTTTAAAACATTAAGATAAGTATTTTCTAATGGACACTGATATGAATCATAGTAATTAACATATAAGGAATCATTTTACTATGTATACCTCTCTATATTCCTCTTCTCAATATAACTGTGTTTTTACTTACAGTCTCCTTGGGAAAGAAGTAAACTTTAATGTTCAAACATCTGTAAGTACAATTCACTCAGATTTTCTTTCTGTTCAAATAGTATAAGCTTGTACCCTATGTGATGCCCTTTCCTCTCATATATTTCCAGCATATAATTGAATTCAATTTTAGCTTGTATCATTTTATTAAGTTAATCTCTATATAGACTGAGACCAAATATGTTTTGCTTCCTTCGGCTGCACAGAGGGAACTCATTAATATAAAAAAGAAGGAAAAAAGTGAGCTAAGAAAGGGACACTTTGGTCTTCCATAATACTTGATTCGGACAGATATAAAATTTGACATTTCTGAAATTATATTAAAAAAATTGGCATTTCTGTAACTAGTTGGATTTCTAGTGTCTCTTCTCAAAGGTGGTAAATGTGAAAATGCATATATTATCCATACATTAAAATAGGTTGTTGTGATGTATTACTATAGATGTTGTGGCATGCAAAGTGTATGTTTATCAGAGATTCTACACAGCATTTATAGAAACACTAATGACTCTTGTGTTATTTGTACACTTAGACCAAGTTTCCCAATTACAAAAAAGTAATTGGGGATTAGGTGATCAATCACTTTATCAAAGAGCAGAGTAAAAGTCGCCGATGTAGATATGCATAACTGATATGTAAGAGGTGCACATGACAATCTGCTTCTACATTATTGAAGGACTAAGTCACTGAAGAAGAGGAAGTGTGAACACTTTTTTTCTATAGAAAACCTAAATCAGGGGCCCGGAGAGATAGCACAGCGGCATTTGCCTTGCAAGCAGCCGATCCAGGACCAAAGGTTCAAATCCTGGTGTCCCATATGGTCCCCCGTGCCTGCCAGGAGCTATTTCTGAGCAGATAGCCAGGAGTAACACCTGAATACCGCCGGGTGTGACCCAAAAAACAAAAACAAAAAAAAAAGAACCCCTAAATCAGCATGCATCTCATAATTTTATTCCTTTTAAATTGTGCTATTATAGTATACCTTAATTTTGTTGTTTGTCAATCACTATTTACATATTAATATATACATGTATTTTTATGTAAACAATAAATGTACTCCATCTTTACAGGATTCTTTTTATATATTGTTATTATTACTGAGCATCATGTTCTTCGAATTGCAAGACAACAATTCCATTGAACTTAATTTTCACTGCAAGTTTCCTGTAGCTCTCCCAGAAAATGTGAATGTGTAACTATTCTCCTTTCCATGTAAGTATTGTATTGTGTATCTAAATGTAAATTGAAAATAGTATTCAACAATTCAAGACTAGCATAGTGGCATCAGTTATGCTGAATTAACATAGAAAATTCTTAATATTCTCCAGAACTTATATTAGGATAATCCTTAAGTTAAATTAATGATAATCCAGATGTTTTGTGAAAAATTTTCTGAAATCTTAGGATTGTGGCCACATCTAGCAGTGCTTAGGACTTATTCCTGGCTGTATACTCAAGTACCACTAGATCAAACATATTGGTGTGGTTTGAATCAATGCAAAGAAAGTGTCTTTGCTTTTATCCCTGTACTATCTCTATGACTACCAAAATTGATCTATTTTTTTTTTTCTTGGTAGGTGTCTTACACCTTCAAGTACCAAGTACCAAGGTACCGGAGTAGGAGTCTGATAGAGATATACCATCAATTATCCTGTATATCTGTCTTTAAATTGGTGGGGTTTAGGGGCTTTTGGCCACACCTGGTGGTCCTCATTACCCCTTGCTCTGTACTCAGAAATCGTTCTTGGCAGACTCAGTGGACCATCTAAGGTGCCAGGGATAGAACCCTGTTTGGTCCTTGGTCGGCCACATGCAAGGTAAACACCCTTTGTCCTTTGCTATTTTCCATCCCTAAATTTGTTAATCTCTGTGAATCACTCTGGATAAAATGATTTTCTAATTAATTTACTGTGTAAACAAGGTAGAGCAATGAGGAAATTTTACTTACCTTTTCTAAAATAAAATTAACTAATAAAGAATAAAGGAATTACTAAGGACACAAAGTTAGAAAGAAACTAAAAATTTTCTGCAGAGTAATTGTACCACATGGAAAAGGTGTGATCAGGACACCATTCATATGTGACAGGAATTACAAGGTCTTGGGAAATCTCTTTGTATTCATATTCCTTATTATCCTGTGATAGATGAAAATCTAGTTGATGGATCATTGAAAATTATACTTAATCTTTCTAATTTTTACATATCAAATCTATCTACCTTGTGTATGAGTATACACATCCTTAACTGAGGATAGTCAGAATTAAAGATTTTCATCAGGTCTGGAAGTTGAAAAAATAATAAATATTTTGTACTTTATTATTACATGCACCTTTATATCAAAGCTATAAATTATTGTTGGCTCTTTGAGACAAGTAATAACATCATTGACTGTTCAATTTTTTGCTACTATCACATATACTGTTGGATAAATATTTTGATTGAGTATAGGACTAATTTAATTAGTTATATTCCTCAAACATAAAATTATTAACTATTACAAATTCTATTATCTGCATTAGCAATAGAGAGCCCCATTGCAGTGTCACCTCTATAAATCCTTGCTTGCAAAACATGATCATTATTGAGGTGGTGTGCCCTTAAACTGATTGATGAATTCATTGATGCTGTACCTCAGATCACAGATCAATCATTGTATTTGTGCAAATAATGCTATTTTTCTTCTCAGAGAACATAGGTAATGTTATAGCATAGAAGAAGTCTATTCGTTTTTGGTTTGTTTTCTTTGGTATTATATTATACCATATATATTATATGTTATTTCTAAGACCAAATAACCAATAGAACTCTATGAAAAGCTAATGATATTAATCTAGTATTCTAATTTAACTATAGTATGATCAATATTTATTAATTTTATGATTAATGTGTTGACATTTTGATCATTTACTGTAATCATTTTATTCTAATATTGTAGGTGGGAAAAGTGGCTTTCATCAAAGAAAAAAAGTTCCCAGAGTGGCTTGTGAATACGTTGACTCTTGAAATTCTTACCAAGTGATAGAGATGACTTGAGTGAGATAGGAATTAAAGAAGAGCACTACCTTTAGTATTCCTTCAGACAAGAGTGCTATCTCCTTCATGTTCTACCCATCTTGGTCACTTATGTAAGTCCTGGATGTATTAGAACAGGTAAAGGCTGCTAAAAGTGGGCCAGAGAGAGAGTACAGTGAGGAGTAGAAAGCTTGCCTTGCATGTGTCCAACCCATGTTTAAAATCCAGATTTTATATGGTCCCCCAGGCACTTCCATTGAGTGGTTCCTGAGTACAGAGGCAGGAGTAACCCCTAAACATCATCAGGTAGGACCCAAAGACAAAACAAAACATAAAAGGCTGCTACAAGTACTTATGCAGCATGGGAAATAGGATCCCACTGGTCCACATACCAAATCTACTATCTGCCTATCTATCTATCTATCTATCTATCTATCTATCTATCTATCTATCTATCTATCTATCTATCTATCTATCTATCTATCTATCTATCTCTATCTATCTATCATCTATCTATCTACATATCCATAAGGCAGATGTTAAGCTATACACAAATTTCAGTTTGTCTACAAGGCACTAGTTCTTACCTCCTAGTTATCAAAGAGCCTTAGATCAGGCTTGAACAAAGACTATCTTTTTGCAAAATGAAAATCTAATTTATTCTCTGCCCAGGTAGAAGTCCATTCTGACATTATGACTTCCATTATGATAATTAGTTAGGAATAATCATCTGGACAAGAACTGGGTGCTGAAAGGGGATATAATAACCCTTCGGTTACAATATTGCAAACCACAGTGTCTAAAAGGGAAAAATAATTGAGAGAGAAGAAAACGTTCATCACAGAGTGATAGGGCAGGAGGTAAATCATGGTGATAAGAAGTGTGCACTGTTGAAGTGATGAGTGTTGTGTGTTGTATAACTGAAATTCAGTTATGGACAACTGTGTATCTCAAGGCTATTTGTCTAAAATTATTTATTAAAATTTAAGTTAAAGGCTAAAAAATGAAATCTATTCTAACATTTTCACCTGTTGTACCTTTGTAACCTCTTCTTCAATCAATAACTTTGACAAAGCAATACTATATTCCCACCATATCTGGTAAAGATGGTTATTAGTCATCTATCAACCTATTATATAAAAAATCATTAAGACTGGTTATAAATGTTTATGAAAGGTATTATATTTTGAATTCCTGTCTCAGAGAACTTTTAATTTTGATCTAAATTCTGTACTCTACCACCCCTAAGAAACAATTCCTTTTCTCCACCAAAACAAATTTAAAATTTTAGTTACTTTTGTGAATAAGCACAGCTTTACATGATTGCAACTGAATTTTTACACAGATGTTATCCAAAGATCTTATCTGAGTTATTTGTCACGAACAATATTTTTGAAATTATGTCCTGAGTCTGATTACCTGACGAAATTGATAAAACATTGTGCTTGGTCCTGCTTTAGATTTCTAATTCAGTTGGTCTTGGACACCATTTATAACCATTTCTTAGATAATGGTGATGTTACTGATTTTGGTTCCTAAGAACCACTTATCTGAAGTTAATGAGAACAGATGGGGTATATCTCAAGGAGGAAATTGACATTTTTGAGGCATTCAGCTCAAGTGGATCCGCTCCGGGCAATAGAATGATCTTCTCCTCTAAACAGAGGGTAAGGGCCTCTTTCCCTTGACTAGAGGGCTAAAGTTCAAGGTTCTTAACCACATTCAACTAAACAGCACATAGCTCCAAAACATAGATTAATATACCTTATGAAACTAGTAATTTCAGTTTAGCTTTGAACATTATTTTAAAATAGGGTTTCTATTTAATAGTGGTAAGTTGAATATACACATGTAATTTTATGTATCCTAAAACTCTATAAAATTTTATTATAGGAATTTCTAAAGACATTATTAGGATAATGTGAAAAAACATAAGGAAAATAATTTTTATGATAAAAAGAAATCTTTCTCAGAAATTACTTTAAGCTGTCCATGAAAGATGAGTTTTAAGCTAGTAGAGTTGTCTTTTCTCCTCATCTTCCTCCTCCATTTCCTCCTCCTCTTTTTTTCCTCCTTCTCCCTCTTGAAAACAAAAAGGAACAAAAAGCTAGTAGAGCAGAAAATTTAGTCCATGTCTTATTTACATTATAGAATGGACATAGGCTTAAATATCAAGTAACTAACCTCCACTGGGTATAGTACATAAAATAATGACATGTTCAACTTTCCAGTATTAAAAAAGCATTTTATTTAACTTACACAAAGAACAACTGGAGAATATTTTCCACTCAAGTGAGGTTCTAAAGAGTACAGAGATTACAGAAGACTCCTGACTTGAGAATGATATGGATGACTTAGAAACAAATCTTCATAACAGGACATTGTGCAGCAACTATTAATTTGTGCATGAACGGTAGCTGTCCAACCAGCTCTGGCAGAGACTTCCCAAATTAAATAATTTTTTGCAGCCCTGAGGAATATTGCAATTCTGATGTGATTTAGACACTTAAAAAACACTAGGCATACATTTTAAATATAAAAATAAATGGAAACACAGGCCTTAATCCTAAAGGCCAAAAGAGTGGTCAAGAGTAGTAACTGTAATTAAAGTATTTTTGTGGATAAAAATAATATTTTATAGTTTTAAACATGTGGACAATTTCCAGAGAGATAATATAGCGGATAAGCTATTTATCTTATACAAAGCAAACTAAATTTGACCCCTACATCCCATAGTGATCCCTAAGAACAGAGCATAGTAAAGTGTAGCCTACTCCAAAAAGTTGAAAAATAAAAATGTGAAGAGTGACTACTAAACCAAGAAGCTAAGTTTCACTTAATAACTGAAATGGGTCCTCTCCTCTTATTGGTATAAAGGGAAATTTGTTCCCTTATATGCAGTTAGGATGACATTTAAGTTCTAGCAAGGCACATCGAATGACCTCTGTTCCATTCCCCAGTGTCCAAGCCAGGAGAGATTCCTGAGCGCATAGCCAGGAGTAACCCTTGAGTGTCAACAGGTGTGGCCGAAAATCAAAAGACAAACAAAAATACTTGCATATCTACATATATCTACATATATATATTAATATTCATTTTACAGATAATTATGCACTATATGAAAAATATAAAAGACTATAAAAGATTTTAACTATATATAAACTAAGAAAAAATAAAAAACAATAATGGGGAGATGATAAGAAATTCAAAGAAATGTGTATTATTTTCTACTTAAATATTTTAAAGTATAATAAACATATTAACCTTTATATAATTGGGTGTTTTAAAAAATATGTGATATAAATGTGAATTTTAAAAACAATTTCAAAACATACTTAAGACAAGATTGAGTAATGATTGCATAAATTTTGATTGAATTAGTGTTTGCTGAAAGCATTTTGTATCTAGATTCCAGACATAAAATGATATATTAAAGAAATGCCACCATCTACAAGTTCAATTTAAGATTATTTAGATTAATGATAAATACAAAAATAATGTGTTGCTATTAGTTTTCCAAGACTTTGATAAAATTAAGATGACCTTTAGATAAAGAGACCCGTACTCATTTTCAGTTGATTTTCAAAACTATTTCCCAAGGAGATTTTTTGACATAACTTTTCTCCCACATGGATTTCTTATTGCAGTTTTCATTATTTTGCTTTCCAAACCTGCATCTTTGCTTTCACACATCATTATGCAAATGTAACTGTTTGGAATGAAAAAAAAAAGCTCACTTTTTTTTCCATAGCTAGACTTCAATATTGCTAATTTCAAGTTGATTATACTGAATAAAGAGCCATGCCCATGTATAAAGTTGTGCTGCAATGTAGAATCCTAATAGGGATGCCAGGAATATTACTTATCCATTCCAGAAGTGAGTCAAATTATTGCTTATTTTTCTTTTCACCAGTATTATAAGATAAAGTTTGTGATGAATCAAGTTTTAATGAGCAACCTTATAATATACTTAACTTTTGACCTATTTAAAATAATAGTTTTAATTTCAAGATCATGGTAAAAATATTTGAGCTCAATCCTATGCCAAGGCAATCTCTCTCTGGTTCCCTGCCAATTAATATCACATCAGAAGTATGTATGTATAAGAATTGTGCAATATACATTATACATATTTTTGCTTAAACTGAATAATAAAAAATATTTTTACTGTAACAAAGTATTTTCATTTCAAATAGTTCAAGAAATAAAGAAAACTGAAATGCAAAATATTTTAAGCCAAGAAACCTATAAGGAGAATAAAACATTCCACTGCTAGAAGGGATTTCATTAGGATCTCTGCTTATCAGTGTAACCATCATTATTTTCAACATAGCATTATGTAGTCACCATGTAGGGAATGCTACTTATGCACACAGTGCACCATTTCATGATAAGAAATAAATGTGTGTTTTTGAATTTCAAAGCTCAAGGAGAAAAACTACTCTGTCCAATCAATAAGTCACAGCAACCAAAAGATTTCTAATTCCAGTCCAAATTATTTTTCTATTCTTGAAAAAATAGCTGCAAAATAATGGGATAATTTACTTTCACACAGCAGATGCACAACTTTGACAAAATATTTTCTTTTAAATTAATAATTACAGTTATGATTATGTCATAATATAGAATTATAGTTCTGTCATATTTTATAGCATATATTTATGGGGCCTGAGAGAAAGCACAGAGGTAGGGCATTTGCATTGCACGCAGCTGATTCAGGATGGGCAGTGGTTCAAATCCCGGCATCCCATATGGTACCCGGTGCCTGCCAGGAGTGATTTTTGGACACAGAACCAGGAGTAACCCCTGAGTGCTGCCAGGTGTGACACTAAAACAAACAAAAACGGGGGTTTCTGTATTAAGAATTTAGGTAGCTGTTCCATAATCTTTATCAACAACTAATTGTGTCCTTTTGATTTATTAGAATGTTTGTAGAGGTTTTGCACTTTTGAAATGGATATATTCTTTAATTTTGGAGTGATGTGTGTTATTTAGGTTCTTCCATATAAAAGGCAAATACTTTACTGCTATGTTACATTCCCTACCCTAGATGTAATTTTTTTGTTATTGAAGTTTATGAACAACTCCTGGTGATGCTCGGGGGTTACTCCTACTTCTTTATGCAGCCATCATTTTGGCAGGCCTGGTACATCATATTAGGTGCTGGAGCAAAACCCAGATCAATTGTATTCAAGACAAGAGTCCTACCTGCTCTGCTATCTTTTCAACCCACCAGATGTACTGGTAAATTTTTATTTTCTGACTTTGAAATCTTGTGGTTAATCTTTAATTTCTAAGACATGGTACACTTTAAATCACTTTGTTAAACAAGTTCATCTCTAAGTTATAGATACAAATAATATAAAAAATACCCATACAAAAGAAAACTAAGAATGTTTTAGTGACGTAAGAGATATTGAGTAAATATTCTAGTTTATTTTTTCACCTTTATAAAATGTAATGCTGATGTTTGTTTAAAAAGATGCTATATTTATAAATGTACATATTATTATTTTGTTTTTGGTTTTGGTTTTTTTTTTTTTTTTTGTATTTTGGGCCACACCCGGCAGTGCTCAGGGGTTACTCCTGGCTGTCTGCTCAGAAATAGCTCCTGGCAGGCACGGTGGACCATATGGGACACCGGGATTCGAACCAACCACCTTTGGTCCTGGATCAGCTGCTTGCAAGGCAAACACCACTGTGCTATCTCTCCGGGCCCACATATTATTGTTTTAAAATACCAAAATCAGTGACATTCCCTTCTTTCTTTCTGAACTTTTAGTTTCCTGAGTTTCAAGCTCCATTAGTGAAAATGGAACTTGGTACAACGGGAGCATCACTAGTCAAAGATGGATGTGATAAATAATTGGAAGCATCAGTACTGAAATAAAGACTGCTTTGTTGAAGCTAAGTAGGAATGACCTTTACCACCAGAGAATAGTTAATAAAATAGAAAATACATGCAGTGCTATTTTTCCCTGGAACTTTACCTTTTCTTTCTGTTCTTTCTGTTCGCATTGAGCTAACTTCCTCCAAAGTGAATATATAATCTTACCTCCCCATCTATATCAAAATATCTTAAAGTGGCTTTAAAGGCAATAGTGGATTTAAAATGGACTTTGAATTGGTCAAGCAATAGCAATGCCATAGCAAAATCTAGGCCTTTTTATGTAATGCTGAATAGCTTATAACATCTGTTTTCTTCAGGAGATTAGCATCAGGAATCATCATTTCTGGGACTAAGACTATTTGGGGGGGAAGATGCCATACTCTCCATATGTCCCAGGTAAGAAAGAATACTAATATGATTTCTAATTTTCACTGTCAGGCTGGGTTTCTCTCAGACTCTCATGCTGTAATGGAGGAATGAACTATGTCTAGAATCCGATTTCTAAATCTATATATCTACCAATCAATCTATCTATCATCTATCTATATATCCAAGAACTGACACCAAAAAGCACTTATTATCTGAAGGCAGTTTTCCTTTCCTGGTGCAGAGGGAAACGAGTAGGCACGAACCAGGAAAACATTAAAACCTCTTTTTCATGGATCCTTTCCCTACACACGGAGCCCCCAGCCTGCCCGTTATTGTCCTGCCTGTACTTTCTGTGGGACTTTGAAAAGAAGAGGTTCAAAGAGCAGGACTTTCAAGCTCCCTTTTCCATGTCAAACACTTTCAACTCCTGATTTCAAAGTGCCACTCTGTGGCTGTTCAAAGACCCGTGGACTCGTAGGGGGTGAGATTGGAGTTAAAGGTTGCACTACAAAGCTGCAGCTCACGTTTCCAGTCACATCCAGCTTGCAGATACAAATGGTAATACAAATTCAAGCACCCATCAATAAAACTGCCAATATGTGAAAGGAGGGACAGACCCATTCTAAATGGTCTTTCAAATTTTTTTTCCCATCCAAGCTCGTGCTGTCATCAGCACAGATGAAAGTGTAATTGAGAGTTTGAAATTCTACATGTCTCTCTGTTCTTATCACAACTAGAGGGCCAACAGGAACAGTTGAGAGAGAAAAGAAATTAAAATAATAATAATAATAATAATAATAACAATAATAATAATACAACTCCCAAAGAAGTTATCTAAGAACAGTGAAAGAAGTCCCTCCCAACATTTGAGGAAAAAGATATTCTGTCCCATCTAGTTGAGTATTCATCCTCCCTTTTCTCTAACTCACACTCTCTCCTTTTTTATCTGCCTGCCCACAAGATTTGGAGCACCGTTAATTGGTCCTCTGGGAGACTAACAGGCCTTTGCTTTTATGACTCTGTTCTTTGTATTGTACACATGTGGGCATCTCTCAGGAGATAAACAAAAGAAAAATGTGTGGAAAAGGGCCAGAAATCATGCAGGTCAAAGCATTGAATACAGTGTCTTGATTTGCTTCTTCTGCTTTAAATTACATAAATAATTCTCATGCCCCACCCTGCTGCCATCCAGTCTGCTTAGTTTCCTTGTGGCTATAAGGCCTTCATCTAAGGAATTCTATTTCCCAATTGAAATCAAACATTATAACTCCTTCTAGGCCCCTTCCTCTGACCCCTCCTCTCCTCTGCAACAAACCAGGTGGTCTTAGGGGAAGATAAAAAGAATAGTAGATCATAAGCACCTACCCGGAGCCAATGCATTGGCCTTTTGTCCCTTCAGCACTTTCTAAACCCTAGGACCTGCAGCTAATCTTTCAGCCCTGGTCCTGGCTATGCTGAGGAATGGACTCTATATGCGGCACTTTTTCTGCCTCATGAAGTGTTTACATTTACAGAAGAATGTGACCTCTGTAATGTAAAATCTCATTCTTTTTAGGATGTGAAATAGGCTTTCATTATAGTACATATAGTCTTGTTCATAGAAGAGCTAACAGTGCTTTGATAAAACTAATAGCAAAACTACAATTCATATTCATAACAATCGTCTTAATTTAAAATATATGACCCAAAACATTGTACTTTTAAACAAGAATAGGTAATGGTTACATTCAGGATTCAGAATAAGGCCATTGAATTAGTGAATTTAAAACTTCCCAACTATTTTGAAATACATGCAGTTTCCAAAGAAAAACTTTCTAATGCCCCCAACCACTTTCTGAGACTTCAGCTCTTTTATTTTGATCTATTTTTAGACATAACCATGTTCTATAATGTACCTTTTCAGTTTCTCATGTTTGGAATCTCTGAAAATTGAAACAGCAGCAAAAGATTATACATTGGTGTTTATTGAAAGGGATAAGTTAGGGATAGTCTGTGTAGAATTGAGAACTGAAAAAAAAAAACAAAAAACAGTAAACTAGGTAGACCTAGCCAAAGTTATTATCAAGAAAGACATAAAACTTCCATAATCACAAGTAATTTGAGTCCCTTAAGATATAATTATGACAACCACATGAACTTGCTATTTCTTGGACCATCGTACCAACAGAAAGCAGCATAGTCTGTCTGCTATGATCAAAATAAAAGATGTTGTCTAAACATAGCTGATCAGAGGAAATGGGGTTAGAATCTTCTAGAACATAGCTTTCTAAACTGTTTCATCACTTCGTTTAATAACTGAATGAGAAACTTCAAAAATAGAAGGTTTCTGAACATGCAATGACCAATGATTAATTTATTATTGTTGTTATTTTTGGGGCCACTACCAACAGGGTTCAGGGTTTATTTCTGGCTCTATACTCAGTGACCATTCCTGAAAATGCTCAGGGGACATAAAGGGTACCAGAAATTTAACCTCGGTTGATCACAAGCAAGGCAAACACTGTACCTCCTGTAATATCACCTAGCCACCCAAAGATTATTTCAAGATCAAGCATGTTATGAATCCCCTGGGTGTTTTTGATGTCACTCATTTGTGATATATTTCTTTGGCATGAGGCTGTTTGTGTGTGGAGACAGAAACCTATTGGATATTTCAGGAACCCAGTCCTAGACTAAAAAATATTTTTCTCCATAAGTGTCCAATCTAGAATATTCATACTAGTTTCAAGAGAGAGAGAGAGAGTGAGAGAGAGAGAGTTGATATCTCTGTGGTGTCCAGGTATCACAGAATTATATTTTGAGTCTTGAAGCTCTAAGTTTTTTTTTTCTTAGTGATCCACCATCGAAAATATTATGAAGTCACTGTTTTATCTTTTATTGTCAAATTGAATTATAGGACTAATGCATACACAAGGATGGGAAACTCCAGGTGGTGTGGTTAGTTATTAAGAAACTCAGTTCAAAAGTGTCTGTACTTTGATTTACAAATCCTAAGAACTTTCTAGACATAAAGAAGGTAAAGTCTGAATAGATTCTTATAGAATATTCCATTTTTCTGAGACAGAATGTTAGAGATTTGTCAGATCCCCTTGAACAATCAGTTGTATTTGTAAAATAAAATTGAATATGTGAGTATGTGAATATTCAAATTGTGAATATGGGTTATTTTATATGCATTAAAATAATTTCACATGCCAACAATAGAAGCAACAAATTTTATTATACAATATGGTTTTCAATCACTCTCTCGAAACACTGTTTTTCTTTATAAGTTATTAAATAAAGGACACTCCTAAGCCTTTGCATATAGACTAGATCAAGCCTGAGATTGTTGGTTATACATCTCTCAATGCCTCGTGGTTCCGGAGTGGTGGCACAGCAATGTGGCCTGTTTTGCTTTGCATCTCTGCTGACCTAGGACAGACCCAATGGTTCGATCCCCCTGGCATCCCGTATGCTCCCCCTGAGCCAAGAGCGATTTCTGAGCTCAGAGTCAAAGTAAACCCCTGAGTGTCACTGGGTGTGGCCCCCAACCCCCCCCCCCCCCCCCCCCCGTCAAATTCTCATGCTCAGAAAACAATGAAACTCTATCTAGAGTGCTTTAGAAATGTCTTGGCTCATCTGGCTGATGAACAGCCTATGTTCTCTTGAGTATTCTGGAAGTTGAAATTTCATATGTAGTATCAAAGATCTTTATAAGAATCGGATAACAGAAGGTGTTTACATTTAATGAGAAGTAAACCTAAGAGGGATTAAATAAATAAAATAAAAATTAAATAACTTATTTAACCATTTATTGTTTATGCTAAATATTGACCCTAAATATTTCAAGAGTTACGTTAGTTCATCTTAGAGCATTTATAAATGTTTTATATCTACCTGGATCACAAGGTCTCTGGTACTCCAACAACATAAAGATGCACAGGGGACCAGATTCAGCATTATATTTCTCTCCTGAGCCAGTTTATATGAAGACATTAACCTTCCTGTGAAAGAACATTTACTTACCTTGAAATAAATGAGTCTTGTACTTAGGAACAAGGACATAAGGATTTCACATACTTTTTACTTTCTCAAAATTATCCATTACAAATATATTTGCATTGTTCTTACCTAGAGCTACTATTTAATTTCTCTGGCCAAGTTTTAAATTCTTATAATCCTGAGCCTATAATTTTAACTTATACTGTGTCCTAACTTGCATCTCCTTGTCTAATTATTCTTACACACAGTAGAAAAAATTTTGCCCAGGAGTAACCCCTGAGCACTGCCCGGGTGTGACCCCCCAAAACCCAAAAAAAAAAAAATTTACTGTCAAACCAAATGTATGGTTTTTATTTGACTATGAAGCAAATGGTGCCCACTAATCATATCTAATCATATATTATTAAATATGTTTTATAGAAGTATTGTTCCCTATTAATAATTTTCAAAGAAGTAATGGTTGAATGGTTTAAAAGTAAAGGCAAGGGTCTTTGGGAATCCACAAATATCAGCATCTGCAACATAAATTAAATGTAATCACAGTTGAGTGTTATAAATATTTCTGTAACGTTTCCATGCCTCAAGGATTATTATTTTGTAACAGAGGATATTTTTAAACTAAATTTTTAATTTCTCTAAATGTATGTAAACAAAATTGTATAAGTTAGTATAAAGAAAAATAGTATAATGATTCGGACACTTGTCTAGTACGTGTTTGAATTGTGTTTGATTTTGGATGATTCAAAACCTGCTAGGAATAATGCCTAAGTGCAGATCCAGGAATAAGCCCCTAAGCACTGCTAATGAGATGTGGAGGAAAGAGAGAGAGGAGAGATAGAGATAGAGAGAGAGAGAGAGCAGAGAAAGAAGCAGAGACAGAGAGAATAAATAAAATATCCATATATAGATGCATATTTAAGTTTTACAGTATTTTATTTATTTCCTGCTTTAATTTTTCTTTATTCCCAGCTGTTCTTTTTCTGTATGTCTGTAGACTAATTAGAAATAAAACCCAATCCCCACCAAAAGAAGAAAGTGACATGCTATGTTCTTAAAAATTGCCAGCAAAAATCTCATAATTCTGTTTCAGCAATATAATAAGCAGGTAATGGCAGATGGCATCTGATGTGTCACCAAGGCACCAATGAATACATTAATATGACTCAACTTGTTGTTGTTTAGAGGGGATGACTGTTCAACATTGTGAACTTCCTGTTCTATTAATAATTTGCTGTGATTTTTTTCACTTAATTTACATCTTTTCCTGTCAAAATGGGCCACTGTGCATTATTTTTCATATATATTCCAACAAAAATGACAAGAGAAGAGTTGATATATTATTTACATAAATCTAACATATTAATATGGGTTCTCTCATTTTAAATTGAGAAAATAAAATACAAAAAATAGAAGATGCTGAATGGCTATTGCTCAAAAATGGAAAGTGTCTGCATTTATGAATTATGACACAAATTTATTGTAGCTTATGATTTTCAACTTTTACTTTATATGAAAAGTTCATCTTTTTCTGAATTATAGCTTTGTTTTTCTGCACAGCTTCTATTATATGCTTTGCATAGTGATCACATTGATTTAATGTGAAATAATTTGTATTGTTTAGGAGAAATGCTGATATGCATGTCTTAGTTTGACAGTCAATATTTCTAAAACCCCTGACTCTAGTGTAAGAAACTCCATATTATTCTTATAAAACATAAGTGATTTTAACAATTCTGATTGCTAAAATATTTTCTTACCAAAACTTGTATTTTTTTAAATCTTTGAGCCCATCAATGCTCTCTGTCTTTCTCTATAGGGTGAACATTAATCTGATTATTTATGTGAGTTCATACACAGCACATAATACCCAGGTACTTTCTTTTGCATATATATAGCATTACAATCAAACCAGATATACAAGGAAAACAAAAGAAGACGTATTAAAATACTCAAAGTCTAATACTCAACTCTATATAGGGTTTCTTATTTTGTTACAAATATTAAACCAAAAGAGCCAGAGTGATAGTATAGCAGGTAGATTATTTGCTTTGCAAGTGGCTGCCCAGGGTTTGATCCCCAGCCTTTTCTATGGTCCCTGAATACTTCCAGGAGTAATTCCTGAGTGTAGAGCCTGAAAAATCCTCTTTGCATTACCCCTATCAAGAAAAGAAATCAAATAAATATAGTTGACATTTCAAACTATTAAACCAAAACAATATGATTCTGATGTACTTCTGCAAAATATAGTTTTATTTCTATAAAATTGTCTAGATGATTTTGTGTATCAGATATCTCTTACTAAAAATGTTTATAAACATATTATATATTCCTAATAAAGAGCAATGTTTAAATTTAAAAAATATGTCTTAGTAGTTGTAAATAAACACTGACTTATTAAGATAGTCAAATATAGGCATACATATACCTTCACTTTTCAGTGACTCACCCTCTCAAATGTATAATGCTTACAAAATAAATTAAAATTAATATTTATTTTTTAAAGAAGTGACGCATTTAATTTAAATTGCCAGTAGTAAAAGGAGTTGTTGTAGGTTCTCTTAAAACTTGTATTATCATATTGATAATGGGTTAAAATTGCAAACAAAAATTTTAGTCATGTCTGTTCAACAGAATATCTAATACTATTTTTAATTTCATGTACCATATAATAAAAGTGCTTAATTCTAGCTAGTCTGGCCTTGAAATCAGTGAAAGTGAAAGAAATGTCAAACATCTATTCAATTATTTCAGTTAATATACAAGCATTAGGCATTCAAATTCCTAATTAAGAGACAACATGCCCTGTCAGGCATCTGCATGGGCTATTGAACATTGCCTAGATTGTTCCATAATTATCCGAGCTTAATAGTGCTAAAAACGTAAGCAATGTGCATCCACTGAAGCCATGTGTATGGCTTATCACAGAAGAAGGTGCAGCCCACAGAACATGCTCTAGTTCCATGTATCCAGGCTGGAGGTTTTATTGGAACATGTTTTAATTAATCCGTGAAAAGAGAACAACAGCATGCCACCAATGAAATTTGTTCAAACATGCTTTATTGAAAAAGAATCAGCCTGTAGGCAGAAATAGATGTACATTCGTTGTAGTAGTATTTATATTTTGACATGCCCTCCTCACTCCCATTTTTATATATTTCAAAATAGCAGCTAGCTGTGCTTTTTCTTCATATAAACTTTGATGAGATATTAAAAACAAGCAAATTACAAAATAATTATTTTTAAGATCTAATCTGACATGAAGCATTCCATGCCTCATTAGAAAAATAATTAATTTAAGCATTATATTACAAAAACGGCTTTTAAGACTATTAGTTGTTGATTTACATTTTTAAGCCTATAGAACATAATTGATCGCTTTTCAGGTTAAATATTGAGCTAAATAGATGGTGTGACATGGAAGCTAGGTTAAATATATAGCAATATAAAATATAGAAAATTACAGAAGTGGGTATGATTATTAATTAAGAGGTATCTTCTGTGTTTAGCGGTAAGCAAGCTTAATAAAATGTGAAGAAAATGGATTTTTATGTAAAATAAGGAAACTCAGAGGACGGGGCTGGGGAGAAAGTAAGTAGGTAAGGCACATGGGTAACCTGATCCATCCCAGCCATCCCATGTTGTCTCCTGAGACTTGCTGGGAGTCAATCCTAAACACAAAGTCTCAAGTAACTCCTGGTTATTACAGGATGTGGCCCCCAAACAATTGAATAAAGCTTTTTTTGGATTTAGCAATAGTACAGGTGGAAGGGCCATCTTGCCATGCATGTGACCAACCAAGGTCCTGCATCACATATTGTCCCCCCAAACTCCATTAGGAGTAACCTTTGTGTGTAGAGCCAGGAGTAAGCCCTGAGTACAGCTATCTGTGGCAAAACAAAACAAAAATCAGCTTTTGTTATACAGGAAGGGGGATAGGAGCACACAAACTGGTACTCAGGGTTGCTCCTGGGTTTGCATTTAGTGTTAATTCACTTCTTGCAGGCTCAGGAGATGCTAGGACTGAGACCAAGGCTGACTGTGTGCAAGGTAAGTGACTTATCTGCTGTACTATTTCTCTGTCCCAAAGAAAGTCAGCACTCTGTGATGGTAGAGTGTTAACCATGACAATCTTGATGAATTAGAGAAAGTAGTCAAATACAAGTTGCTCCAAAGATGTGTTGTTATGTATATATCCATATCAAATGTGTTCTCAAATCTTTAATGAGTAATGACAGAGAGAAGGAAAAATAACAACTAAACAAAGACATGTTTCTTGAGTCAATAGCATTTTAAATCTACATTAACTGTTTCATTAAAAAGTTATCTAAAAAAACTGATATGAAACATGTTTTAAAAGAGTGAAAGATTCGACTGGAACAATACTACTGTGGAAGGGGGCTTATGTTGCGCATGATAGATGTCAAGTCACCTCCTGTCATCCCATATGGTTCTCAGAGTCCTTTCAAGAGATTCCCCGAGCACAGAGTCAGATGTCAGCTCTGAGCACTTTCACATGTGGCCAAAAGTATATACATACATGCATACATACATACATAAAATAGTGACGAATAGAGATTAATGAGGAAAGTAAGAGAAAATAGAAGAGAAACTTTTTAGCAGGAAAACAAGACATTTTGCTAAGTGGCTTTCGATTTCATTATCAATAAATTTTATCTATAAAAAACATTACATGGTAGCACTGCAATTGAAACTTTTATAGGTTAGAATAGTATAAATTCAGACTGTTATTTAGCAAACTTAGTAATAAAGAAACATACTACTTCCTTTTCAATATTATTGTTGCATTTGCAGTTTCAGAAACATGATTATTATACAGTATCAATGTTTATGATATTGATGTACAAAGTTACTATAACACCACCACCAACATGCCCAAGGCCATCTATAATTATAAACTGGTAGAATATTTCTTTGCTACTTAATACTAAAGTTTGTACTAAGTATTGCTTACTCTTCTATGTTATTTCCTCTTTTCTAATTTCCATTTCCTTATATTCCTTTGTAATATCTAAAGTGGACTTTAAAGCTAATTTGAACCTTGTCAAATCATAATCATAATTATTTAATATCATTAAATAATTTTATGCAAATTGTTTTGTTTAAACATACATATTGATATCTAGAATAAAAAATACATTTTCACTATGCCAGTTTTTTCACAATTACATCTTCTATGCTCTTATAAATATTTTATAGTTGAAAACTTATAATATAAACCTTAATAGCAAACTTTGGATACAGGAGAAGTCAATTCAAACTCTTTATTAGACTTTCCAAAAGTTATGATTAAAAATAAACAAGAAATCGAAGCCGGATCGATAGAACAACAGTAAGACATTTGCTTTGCACATGGCCAACACAGGGACGGATGGATCCCAGTTCAAATTCTGACATCCCATATGGTCCCCTGAGCTGAACTGGAGTGACTTCTGAATGTAGAACCAGGAATAACTCCTGAGCACCTCCGGGTGTGACCCAAAAAAACAAAACAAACAAACAAAAAAACAAAGAAATTTCTATGTTATCAGTGTAAGTCATCTTATTGTTCCCACAGAATCGCCATATATTTTGAAAAGTGTTTTTAAAAAAGTGAACTATGGGGCCGGTGAGGTGGTGCTAGAGGTAAGGTGTCTGCCATGCAAGCGCTAGCCAAGGAAGGACCGATGTTCAAGCCCCCAGCGTCCCATATGGTCCCCCCAAGCAGGGGCAATCTCTGAGTGTTTAGCCAGGAGTAACCCCTGAGCATCAAATGGGTGTGGCCCAAAAATAAATAAAAGAAAAGAAAAGAAAAGAAAAAATAAAAAAGTAAACTATGGCTGGAGGGGTGTTTCAGTGGGTAAGGAACTTGCAGGCCCCAGTTCAATCGCCAAACCAAATGTTCCCCTGCATAATCACTGAGAGTAATTAATCTCTAATTACAGAGCCCAGACAGAGTAAAAACACCTCAATATTAGTAGGTATGGCTATAACAAAAGAAAAAATAAGTAAAACTATTTCATTAGCTGTATATTTATCTAAGGATATATATCAAATAAGAAACAAAAATTATCTAAGATAATATATCAAATTTTGGTAATATGTCATGTAGCTCTGGCCTGGTGCATCAACTCAAATTTGATTGGATATGGTCTAGGAAACAAGATATTTTACCCATCCACCTCTCAGGCAAGCCAAAACCCCTCCCCTTTTTTTTTATTGCAAGCACCTTCATCCTCATTTGCTGGTGATTGTATTCAAGCAATTGAAAATCACTTTAAAGACTACTTACAGGTAACAAGTCTAGGTAGCAAGACATATTTAGAATGGGTATCTGAAGGCTGCTGTGCCAGCTCACTCCTAGTGCCGATCTCATTCTAGGAGAAGCTAAAGATAATAATCTATATGAAAAGTATTTCATTACAAGGTCCACTGTTCCAGATCAAATAGTTTAGAGAATTCAAGTAGGTACCAGAGGATCTTATTCTGGTTGAAATAAAGTATGGGAAGAATCAAACTAGTGGGCATTTACAGTATAAATTAATTTTTTTTTTGGCTTTTGGGCCACACCCATTTGACGCTCAGGGGTTACTTCTGGCTATGCACTCAGAAATCTCTCCTGGCTTGGGGGGACCATATGGGATGCCGGAGGATTGAACCACTATTTTTATTAAAGTGAATCTAATAGGTATTAATCATTATTTCATTGTTGTTTTAACTTGTACTTTCAAATGATTAATGAACATTTGAAAGGAAAATATTGTCCAATATTGAAAATATATCTATTTAGAGGTACAAAAGTCGGGCTGTTTGAGCCACATCTGGCAGTTCTCAGAGCTTACTCCTGGCTCTATGCTTACGAGTCATTCTGGTAGTTAGTATCCTGGGTGACCATATACCAATTGAAAACACCACATTTTCACATTGTTTTTGAAGTCTTTAAAGCAATCGCCAAATATTAGTATACAATTTGTTCTCTAATCTTTTCCATTGAATGTTATGTCTGTTGTTATGCCAGTATAACATACTGTTTCAGTTACTATGACTTCGTGATTAATTTAAAGTCATCAAGAGTGATAACTGCAATTTTTATTATATCTCAAGATTACTTTTCAAACAAGTTTATGCTAGCTTGATATACCTGTGGCTTTAGAACTATTACATCCATTTTTGTCCAACATATACTTGTTGTTTTTCTATCAAGATAATAACTTAACTGTTGCATGTGGCATGCTGAAATTTCCTATTATCATATATTTTTATTTTTACATGTATTAGTATTTGCTAAATATATTAGATGATACTATACAGATGGTATATATATTCATCTATCATAGTTATGTCTTCTTAGTAAAATGAAGCTTTTATTTTTATATAATGGCCATTTTGCTTTCTTTTTAAGGCTATTTTGTCTGATATAATTATAGTTGATATTTCTCAAATAATCACACAAATCAATCTGTAATACAAGCAATTTCAAGCATGAAAAATAAAATTAAGCAGTGGTCAAGAAGGGGTGGGATGGAAAATGTCAACTATAGGTTCAAGATAGAGTGAAGAACAAAAGACTCTGGGATAAGAGACATAGCACAAACTATAAATTAACAACAAAAATGTTAATTTTCTTTCTGATATAACTTAAGTTATATAAGCATATCAAGTGTCTTCTAGTATGTACACAATGCAAAAATGATAATTACAGATATTAAATATGTTATAATACCAAATATCTTTAAGGATGAATAATTTGAGTTTATATTGATGACTTTTAATTTATGTGCAATAATCAAAAACATATACACAAAGATATAAGATTCTTGAGTCCAGAAATTTAGTGAACTGAGACAGTGCATGTTTTTCCTTGTATGAGGTCTTGTTTGAGTCCTGACACTAACAAGCATAATATGTTTTAGTATGGAATTGTTCTTCAAGCCCATGATATTCTTTGAACAAGTGCTTGACTCCCTATTGCTTTGCTTGCTTATTTGCACTTTGGGTAAGCCTGTGTCTCCTTTGAACATGTACTTCTGCCTAATCCCTTAAATGTTTCTAAATAGGTTTCAATAAAAACTGCCTTGCTTCAAACACACACACACACACACACACACACAATGTTTTATGGGCCAGGGAGATAGTGCAGTGAGTAAGAAACTTACTCTGCATATGGCCAACCTACTAGGTTTGATCCATGGTATTCCATATGTTCCCCTGAGAACCACCAGTAGTGATTCCTGAGTAATGAACTAGGAGTAACCCCCAAACAAGGCTGAGTATGGTCAAAGTATTTTTTTCTATATTGTAAAGTCATTTTATCAGATAAGTAAATTTTAATAACTGTTAAATAATTATATTTTCTTCTTGAATTCAACTTTTTAGTGTTATTTCATTGTCTCTGTTTAGTGCATCATATTTTTTCTTGGCACTTGATGAAAGCAATGATGTTTGTGATTCTGCACAACTTCTAATTTTTATTAATGGAACAATGATTATTTCAAAGTCACCGAAGAGCTTGCTGCACTGCAAAGCATCAAAGGAACAACTACAGGCAAGAATATCTATGAAAAAGTTTGCCAAACTGGTTTGAAGCTGGACTGGGCTAAACTAGCCAGCGTGGCAACTGATGGTTTTCATATCATGATGGGATCTAAGAAAGGAGTAATTGCTCACATTAACCAAGAGATAGACAAAAATAACCATTCTAATTCGATAGTTACACACTGCTTCATTCATCAACAAATGCTGTATTATAAATCACTGAAGTGGAACTCTGTTATGAAAATTGTGGTAGCTTGTGTTGACTTCATTAGAGATCATGCACTAAACCACAGACAATTTCAGGAATTTTTGTCTGAGCTAAATGTTGACTATGAAGATGTCCTGTATCACAGAGAAGTCCATTGGTTGAGTTGAGGGAGTGTTTTGGAATGTTTCTATGAGTTACTTCCACAGGTTACACCTTTTCTGCTTTCAAAAAACAAAGATCTATCAGAACTCAATGATGTAGAATGGAAATGGCCCCTTATCTTTCTGACAGGTGTAATAGAGCTACTCAACAATTCCAATGTGTGGTCTGGAGACATAGCATGGAGGTAAGGCATTTGCCTTGCATGCAGAAGGATAGTGGTTTGAATCCCGGCATCCCATCTGGTTCCCCAAGTCTGCCAGGAGCGATTCCTGAGCATAGAGCAAGGAGTGACCCCTGAGCGCTGCTGGAACTGGGTCCATTTTAGGTCAGCCATGTGCAAGATATGCCACCACTCGGGCCCCAACCTCAAATATTTTACCAAAAGTTAAGGATTGCTTTTCTTTGGAGAATGACCACTTCTTTTCTTTGTTTCTTCTATATGAATGAGATTACTCAAGATTCGGATTTACTCTCTGCATTATTTCACTTCAAATGATATTCTCAGGGACCAGAACTAGAGCACAGCAGAAGAACATTTGGCTTGCATGAGGCTGACCCAGTACAGATCCACTGGGTTTTATTCCTGGCATTCCATATGGTCCCCTCAGCCTGCCAGGAAAGATTTCTGAGTGTAGAACCAGAAAACTACTGGATGTGGCCCCAAAACAAAAATAAAATAAAATAAATAAAAATATGATATTCTTTTTTCCTTATATTGTAAGATAACTCAAGATTTTATCTATATGTAGTGATATTCCATTATTTGTACAGATCACATCTTTTCTTATGTGTATAATTGTTGTTAAATTCCTGGGATTATTTCCAGTGTTGAGTTATGGTAAATAACATTACATTAAATGTAAGTGCACATATTTTTCTTAAAATTAGCATTTGTATTCTTGGGATTGATAGCTAGGAGCAGAATCACTGGATCAAATGAAAGTTCTAATCTTAATTTTTTTTATAAATTTTTATAATTTTTCCATAGAAATGGAGTCAGTTTACATTAACACCAACAGTGAATGAGGACGTTTTATTGTTCTCACCTTTATTGTTTTTGACATTGTTATACTGAAGTTCATTCTCATCAGTTTAAAAAAACTTATTGCAATATTGAGTTGTATTTCCCAGGTAGTGATGATGGACCTATGTGCTTATTTCATGCATCTATTTTTTTCTTCATAATTCATGTGCCTATTTCTTCTTTGGTGAAATGACTTCTCAGTTCTTCTTTTGTTATGGGATTATTTTTAATAATTTATATGTCTTGAATATTAGCCCCTTGCCAGATATATGGTATCTAAATAGTTTCTTTCAAGAAAAGTAGGAATTCTTTTTGCTTTCATAAAATTATGTATGCAATATAAAAATTAGTTAGATCCTTATCTATTACTATTTTTGTTTAGTAGCCACACATTTTATTTAAGTCATTAACTCAAGTTAATGTGAGAATCTAAGATATTAGGATTGAGTTTATTTTACAAGAAAATACCAATTATTTTAATTCCAAATGTTATAGAAACTATCTTATTATTATTAAGTATTCTTGTGAAATATTGGTTAACAGTATAAGCTTGGATTTGAGTTTTCCTGTGCTGTTTTGTCTCATAATGTAAGTGATATACTGTTGTTATTGCTTTGCAATATTACTTTTTTTTTCTGATTTTTGGACAAAACCTAGTGTGCTCAGGGGTTATTCCTGAATCTGTGCTCAGGAATAATTTCTTGTGGACTTGGGGAGAGGGGCATGTAGGATGACAAGAGATTGAAAACCTGGGTTTGTTGCATCAAGGCAAACACCCACCTCACTATGCTATATCATGGCACCCTGCAATATAATTTTACATCAGAGCATCTGTTATGTTCAGTTCTATTCTTTTGTTCAGGATATCTTTGGCTATTTGAGATCTTTCATTGTGTCATATAATTACTAAAACTATTATGTTCTATTGGGTTAATGTTTTAACTATTACATGTATTAATGAATATGCATAGGAATCTCATTGATTATATAATCAGTAATCAAAAAATAATCTACATATTATTTTGGTTTAAAGGAAATTAAAAAGCATCTTTCAATCCATGAACATGGTATACCTTTATATTTATATTTTTACTTTTTACATTTTAAAGTAATTAGTGCTTGTGTTTAATTTATTATTTTCCTTGCCTGAGTGATCTTGTAAGATTTTCAGTAGCATATTGATGATGTGACAGAAAGCACCCTTATATTTTTTCCGTATTTTAGAAAAATTAATTTCATCATTTTATTTTGTTATCTTATTTTTATTACATATGGCCATATTAAGTGACAATACATTTCTTTTTACCACTGTTTGGGCATCTTGAACAGATGTTGAATTTTCTCAAATGATTTTCTGTACTTATTAATATGATTCAGTTATCATCATTTATTTTCTTTATGTTGTTTATGTCATTTGTTTGTGACTGTTGGGAAATGTTTGTTTCCAGGGATAAATCCTTTTTAATCATTTCATAGTATTTATTTAACCCCTTACATTACACTTGGTTTGATAATATTTTAATTAAGATTCTTACATTTATGAATTTTAAATTTATAATATTAAAATACCCTTGGATGGTTTTTGTATCTTCTTCATTCAATTTTAAACAATTTAATAATTATTATTAACTTTAATTTATTGAAGAATCCAACAGGGAAGTGATCAATTTTATGTGCATAATTTATGATCTTTTATTGATACTTTGTGTGTTTTCACTTAATTAAGACATTTATCTCTGGGGCCAGGAAGGTGGCGCTAGAGGTAAGGTGTCTGCCTTACAAGCGCTAGCCAAGGAACGGACCTCGGTTCGATCCCCCGGCGTCCCATATGGTCCCCCCAAGCCAGGGGCGATTTCTGAGCACATAGCCAGGAGTAACCCCTGAGCGTCAAACGGGTGTGGCCCAAAAACCAAAAACCAAAAAAAAAAAGACATTTATCTCTATATTGGTTTAGCTCAGTGACATCTTATAGCTTGACTGTGTTGTATTTTATTATATGATACTGATTTTGCTGATTTCCCTGGTCTATTTAGTGAACTCAGTAAAACAAATGAACAGAGAATGTGAACAACTGTGCATTGTTAACAATGCATGCATATCATAGTTAACACAGTAGTACAGTAGACACAAAGGGCAGAGACACAGTGGACATGTTGAAATAAAATGGATACAAGTGCAAGGATACAGTGGGCAAGCACTGTAAATTGAGTGGAGCAATATGACGTGGAATGAGGAAAGAGACAGTTCAGATAGACAACAAGCAGAGAATCTCAAGCTATTTTTGTCTAATTTTTAATGTCCTTTTCTCCAGATTTTGGATAAATTTAAGTAGTATTATTCATTTATTTGTGATTTGATATTCTAATGCTTGGAATGATATCAAAGCCAAAGAAGTTTTGAGCTGAATTTCCAAACCAAATTAATTTCCATTCATTATTACTATTTCCTCAATCCTTTATTTCTATATAATAATTAAGAGAAGTGTCTTACTCTGAAATTAAATCAAGAAACTATTTCCTTTGAATTGATATTTGGCTAATAAGGAATAAAGGTCATGGGTAACTAGGAGACTGGAAAGTAATGTGTAATCAGTTCTGATGTGTGACCTTAAAGGACTAATGGAATCAGCAGCTATTGAAATGAAGTGAACTAGGAAGCCAGCATTAAACAGCAAACATTAACTGTCCTCAATCTTTATCTTTTGGAAGGAAATTAGATGGTACTAATAGATTCTGAAGATCTTAAAATCACTGGGACCAGATTTTTTATTCAAAGAATGGTTATGTACTTTGCAGAAGCCAGGTCCCCTGTTTGTGACTTCAGGCTGGGAAAATCTAAGAAACTACGCCAGCCCAGTGAGGCCCGACTGTGAAAAATTGTGAGTGCTGCCTGTGTGTGTCTGTCTACTGTCCTGTCGCTTGGGACTCTTGGGGAGTGGGCCAAAAAGAGGCACCAGCAGAGCACGGCCGCAAAGAGAAGGCCATGCGCTCTTTTTAAGGAAAGAACACCATCGCAACAAGAAGAAAAAATTACACTAAGAACTGTGCTGGATCACTGAAGCCCAGCATTTCTCTCTGGGCTGTCTTCTCTGCTGTGTGCTAGGGCCTAAGATTTGATCCTGTGTGAGGCTTCATCCATGGAGGACTCCCCTCCCTTGGACGCAAGTCGACCCATCCAGAAAGGGCGGAGCCAAAGGAGTGTGGCTGCCTGCATCATATAGCCAATGAATACCACCGCAACACGTAGAAAAACCCACAATACAAGTGTGACAATAAGGAAACAACACAGGCCAGCATCAGACATAGAGAATGAAGATGACAATTCTGATGACCAGATAATGACCAACCAACTAATCAACCTCTCAGATAAGGACTTTAGACAAGCAATATGGAAGATGCTCAAAGAACTCAAAGAAACCATGGATCAAGTTGAACAGAACACTAGTAAGAACCAAGAAAATATGAAGACAGAAATTACAAAACTCCAAACTGTAATAACATGTCAACTAACAGGCCTGAAAAACTCAGTAAACGAAGTGAATGACAAAATGGATAAGCTCTGGGATAGGGTATCAGAAGCTGAGAATAGACTTGGTGCTGTGGAAGATGAGATAAATAACAATTCCATACAGCAGAAGATATTGAAAAAAAAAACTTAAAGTAAATGAACAGACAGTGGAAAAATTAGTCAAAGAATGGGAACAGATGAAAATAGAAGTCTATGATAAGATCAACAGAAACAACTTAAGAATCATTGGAGTCCCAGAGACCCAGGAAGAAAATTTCCCAAAAGAATCAACAGTCAAGAGCATCATTAAAGAGAAACTTCCAGAGCTAAAGAATATATGTGATCAAATCCTGCATGCTCGAAGAGTACCAACCAAAAGAGACCCCAGAAAAACTACCCCAAGACACATCTTAGTCACAATGACGAATCCCACAGATAGAGACAGAATTCTGAAAACAGCAAGATCAAAAGGGGAAATTACGTTCAAGCAAGCATCCTTGAGATTTACAGCAGACCTGTCACCAGAAACACTCAATGTCAGAAAGCAGTGGTGGGATATTGTGACAAGACTAAATGAAATGAATGCTTCACCTAGAATACTGTACCCAGCAAAACTCACTTTCCGGTTTGACGGAAGAATACATGGTTTCACAGACAAAAAACAGCTCAGAAACTTTACAGACTCAAAACCAGTCTTAAGAGAAAAACTGAAAGACCTAATCTAAGACAAGACTGACCAAAAGACACACCAAATTTCGATATAAAGATGGCATTAAATCCCAGGACAATTCTTTCTCTCAACATCAATGGAGTAAATGCAACAGTTAAGCGACACAGAGTGGCTAAATGGATCAAAAAACTCAATCCAACCTTCTGCTGCCTACAGGAAACGCACCTGAATAATCAGAACAAACACAGACTCAAAATAAAAGGCTGGAGAAAAATTACCCAAGCAAACAAAGAATGGTTATGTTATTGATTTCGTTCAGTACAAGGTGAAAATATGGGACTTTTTTAAACATAAGAATTTCAAGACAAAAAAAATGTTGGATAATAAACAAATTATGGATCTTCTTACTGTCACCCTCTTAAATGCATAGAGCAAAAACCTGTGAAGCTAGTGTGACATTAGTATCTTAGGAAATTGATACGAGACATACTGATATCCCTCTTCTCAATTGAAAAAGTGATCTTTATAAACTTGAGACTTAGTGAGGTTTGTCATAATGTTGTCCATGTTTATAAACCTGTTAAAGGACTAAACTGGACATAATCATGTACCTATGTTATTTTTAATATCTAAATTATTCCAACTAGTAATGTTATTTTTAGAGACTTATAAAACAGAAGAGGCATTATGCTCTCCCAGTTAAAATCTTATTTATAGGTTCATCACCTCTAATTATTTCATAAGTTGCCCACATTTTTCCTTTGTGTAGTCTAGTTATCTCTGCAACTTCCCCTGCTACTATTTCTCAAAATTAGTGCACATTTCCATCTCCAATGGGGAGAAGCCTGTGATATAACCACAAAAACCACAGTTGTCTTAGAGTTTCTCAACAGCAGTCAAGCATTAGGGCATCATTATTTGTATAGCCACAGCAGGACAAAAAGCTACAGCTTCATAGGCCTCTAACTATTCATTAATAGTAAAGATGAGGATAATTAATTACTTTCACAAAATCCCAGGGCACTGACAAAGCTAACTTTTTTCTAGACACCCCCCTCCAACATCTTTAAAATAAAGCAATAACCATTTACCTTTAGACTATGTTCTATTGATAGCTAAACAGGTAAAAGCCACAAACCCAGCTAAGAGAAGAGCATAAAACTTCTCTCTCAATAAATCAGCTCTTCTGAATTGTGTAAGTGAGCAAATCTAATTTCAGCTGAACAAAGGGGCTGGAAGATGCTGAGAATAATTTTTATGTAAGAAGAAAAAGTCTCCAAAGACATCTCTTTTTAAACATCTGAATGCAAATTACCAAAGTCATCCAAATTAAGGAAGTTGATTTATGTATTTTATATTGTACATTTCAACAAAAAAGGCTTTTTCTGTTTCCAAATAGCATGTGTTTTGGGTGAAGTTTCACTTTGTACTCTACCAAGAACTGAGAAAGGATACAAAACAATTGTGTAAAGAAATTATTTCTTTTTATCTCAAACTTAATATCTTCCAAACAGGTTGCACAAGCAACTTTGGCATACACTTTTATTTGCTTGAATATAATGAAAAATAAGTCAGTGTGATATATCAGAATATAAGACTACTGCATTATCTCTTCGTCTTAACAGCAAATTCATACTCACTGGGAACATTACCTAATTTTCTTATAAGATTGGCAGTAATTTGTTTCATGAATCAGAATTAGCCATTTTCATAAATGGATTTTAGTCGAAGCCAACCTCAGCATAAAATATTGGTTAAGGGGCTGGATAAGGAGGGTTGATTATGCCTTGTATGCAACTGAACTAGGTTCAATTTCTGACATCCCATCTGGTTCCACTAGTCATCTCTGAGCACACAGCCAGGAGGAACACCTTAGCACTGCTGGATGTAGCCTTTAGTACTGAAATCTCTCAAAATCAGTAGTGAAATGTTAGCTACTAGCAATATAGGGGTTTTTTGTTTGTTTTTTGGATTTTGGGGCCACACCCAGTAACGCTTAGGGGTTGCACTGGCTCAGAAATTGCTATTGGCTTGGGGAGCATATGGGATGCCAGGGATCAAACCGAAGTAGCCATAGGTCAAGTGAGTGCAAGGCAAATGCTCTATCACTTCTGCCACCACTCCCATCCCTATAGTTTGTTGTATTTTTGGTAGGGGCAAACCTAGTGATGCTCAGGGGTTACTCCAGGCTATGCACTCAGAAATCACTCCTGGCTAAGGAGATCACTATATGGGACATCAGGGATCCAACCAGATCCGTCCTGGATCTGCACGTGCACAGCAAATGTCCTATCGTTGTGCTATCTCTCTGGCTCCCTAGCAATATAGTTAAGTTATTATTCTAGTTAAGACACATATACTTATATGGCATTCACATATTTTTGCTCCTTGAATTTCTTCCTTTTCCAAGTTTTCCTTTTCATTTTTCTAGTACTTTTAGATATTTCAAAATGAAATATAATAAAAGGACAAGAGTTTATTAAGTTTTATAACTACATATGATGATATATTTGTATCATAATTATTATGTGTTTGGATGCATTTATTCACAAAATCTATTATTTAAGAAGCATTTAATCAAAGCAAGACCTTGCATAACATAGTCTTTTTTAAAAATCACTTTGTTCAAAGTGATTTCATTATGTTGATGAGAAAAACTCTTAAATTAAAAATGGAGTTATTTTGAGAATTTCCTTACATGTAGCTTTTCTTAAAGTCTCTATTTCTAAGAATATCTGGCTGGCACAAAGTAAGAACTATTCTATTTACCAGTCAGTGTTCAAAACTCTGAGAATATCTCCACTTCCTGAGTTTATGTTTGTCATTGTAGTGTTGATGAATTTGGCTCACTTAACATGTTTAGTTGTGGTACTTTCTTACAGGTGCACAAATATACGTTCATATATAGGTGTATGTATATTTATATGTGCACCAGGAATAACACTCCTGGCTGCCATGCTTACACACCTTTAGTTACAGGGTTTGCAGAGGGGGGAGTCACATGTCTTTAGCTTAGGACCTTATTCACTTTGATCAGGGGTGGCGAACACGCGGGTCTCTAGCCGCATGCGGCTCCCGGCCAAAATGAATGCGGCTCTTTGCCTCTTATCATTCTTTTGTATACTGTGGCTCTTTGCCAAGTTTGGATTTTGTTCTACTGCTTCTGAGGAGGGACCTCTGAGGAGACATCTCTGAGCGCGTAGTCCCTCCCGCCCCCAGGCTGCATCCTCCAGTCTCCCATTCCTTGGAAACAACTGCACGGGCCGGTGAGTGAGGGGACCCGTGTAGCACATGTTGGGTCACATCTTGCCATTAGTTCTTAGTGTGGAGGACGCAGCACACCCTCACACCATCACTGCAGAATTTTGACCCTCACTCAAAATTGCAAAATGCAATATGTGCTTATTAGATTATTGTTAAAATGAGATGCTTTCGTGTGAGTGTTTGTTTGTTTGGGCAGGTCACTGCGTGGTGTGGCTCTCTGACTCTCACAGTTTAAAATTTTGGCTCTTTGTGTCGAACTTGTTCGCCACCCCGACTTTGATTGTGGTATGCCAATGCAGTGTCAGAAGTCCCAAACAACAGATAATTGTTTCTTATGTTGTTGGTACATGTAATCATCACTGGGTTCACCTCATGAATTCATATTTAGAAGATGAGGAGATTCTAAACTAGAGCCATTCCTGGGTTGTAGCCATAGCTCCCAGGTGGTGTTGACACTTTCTTGAGTGACACATGACAGTCCTCACCGACAATATGTTACAGAAGATTAAAGTACTTTGAGTGCTGGATCTTTGCTCTAGAGAGTCATATATATCCCCAGTCCCCAAATAAATTCTAAAGCCCTTCCTACCTCTTTGTTTTATTTTATTTTATTGCAGTTTTGAGAATGGAATTGATGTCCATATGCATTCAAGGAAAATGTTCTACTGCTGAGCCATTTCCTTTACCCTCTCTGTGAGACTCACTTAAACAAAACTCCTTCCTAGATAGAAGTTTTCAAAAAATTATCATGGGATCACTTCTGGCAGTACTGAAGTGGGAGACAAGGCCACTCTGGAAGTTCTCAGAGGGCTATGTAGTGTCTGGAAAATCCTGATTAATTGGTAAAACTTGCTTTCTTTGCCACATTAGTATTGTACTTTATCTTACAAAGTTTGCTTCCTCCATAAGCAATTATATTTTTTCACTTTCACATAACCTTTTTCTGTATCTTTTTGTTTCTCCTATTTATAGTGATTGCCTTGATCTCTTTTTTATTTATTAAGTCTTTTTTTATTGTGGTAAGAAAATGCGTCGGTTCAAAAAGACAGTATAGCAGGTTAGGTGCTTGCCTTATATGCACCTGACCTGGGTCCCTGAATCATCTCATATGATCTATTTTTGCTAGATTTTTCATATCAGAGCTGGAAGTAATCCCCAATCTCATGTATGCATGCATGTAATAGGTATATGTTACACACTATTACTTGTTTTTATATATGTATACGTATATATCTTGCATATATATATTGTATAGCATCAATATTCTACCTTAAATTTTAAGTTCACAATATTGTATATAGTTAACTGTAGTCACTATGTGAGTTCTAGATTCTTAGAACCCACACATTTTGTGCTACTAAAATGTATTGTTTCCTTCTTTAATCAAGTTTAATTGATTTATAATTTATATAATTTCAGCAATACAACTTCACATTTCTCTATGTGTATGTATTTCGTCCTGCCTTCATCAAGGACTTTATATCATTTGAAAAACAATGTCTCCTCTTCTCTCCCCACTGGCCTATCAGCAGCCAACTTTTGATAGTTTCTAAGACTGACAGCACCAGTTACATCTCTAGGTGGGGACACACAGAGCTGCCCCCAGGGCTGGTAAGTTTCAGTTAGTACGTGTTAGCTCAACCATATGGTTCATACAGTAAGATTTTAAAGTGAAGGGGCATCACAGTGAGTACACAAATTACTTTTTCCTCATTGAGACATACATTCATTGATTTCATACATTGAGACATATGATAAGCTGTATTAAAAATAATTGTAAATAATGTATCAATAAAATTAATAATTCATAATATACATGAGATCTAGAATTTAATTCTTTAAGATAAAGAAAAAGAACTAATATTGTTGGGTCAAATAATAAGCTTTATTTAGTTATTGTTTATTTTAGGGTCACATCTTGCCACTTTAAATGCTTACTCCTGTCCCTTTGCTCAGTGGTCTAACTCTAATCAACTAACAACCTGCAAGACAAGTGCCTAACTCACTGAACTATCTCTTCTCATTATAAAAATTTTTAATAAGCCACTTTACTGAGCACATAATCACATACCATTTTACACTCTCACAAATAGGATGTAGGGTTTTAATTCTTCACATACTAACCAACACTTGTTTATGTATTCTTTTTTTTTTTTTTTTTTTTTTTTTTTTTTTTTTTTTTTGGGCCACACCCGGTGACGCTCAGGGGTTACTCCTGGCTATTGGCTCAGAAGTCGCTCCTGGCTTGGGGGACCATATGGGACGCCGGGGGATCGAACCGCGGTCCGTCCTAGGCTAGCGCAGGCAAGGCAGGCACCTTACCTCCAGCGCCACCGCCCGGCCCCATGTATTCTTAATAACAGGCATCTGGTACGTATGAAATGATATCTTATAGTTTTGATTTGCACTTTGCAGATTGTTAGTGATGTAATTTTTAAATATACTTGTTAGCCTTCATATGTTTTTAATTTTATATATTTAGCAAAGCACTATTCAAGTCCTTTTCGCACCTTTAATTAGACTATTAGCTTTCAATTTTTTGCTAACAAGTTCTGATAGCCTCTGAAATATTATGGATATTAATTTTATTAGATAAATGCTTTGCAAACATACTGTCAGTAGGGTTTATTTTTCTCACGCTGTTGATAATTTCCTTTAATGTGTAGAAACTTAGGTTTGATGAAATATTTCTAATAAGATTGTGCTTCTATTTTAGTTCGGGTGCCATATCTTAGAAACTAATGCCAAGTAAAGTGTCATGATACATATTTTATATGCTTTCTTCTAGAAATTTTAATCTCAGATTAGATAGTTAAATAACTTATTATTTCTTTGAAGTTGTCATTTGGTGTATATTGTTAGACAAGAAGCTAGCTAAATTATATTTAATGTGACTATTATGTGAGCTTATTGTAAGTTTTAACTAATATGAGTTCACAGTCATCAGTTGAAAAATAGTACAGCAAATAAGGTGCGTGTCTTGTACATGCTGAAATTGGGCTTTATCTCTGATATTTCATATGGTCCCACAAGCCCAGGAGTGATCACTGAGCATAGAGTTAGAAGAAAACCATGAGCACCACCAGGTGTGATCCCAAAACAAAAAAAGAAAAAAGAAAAAAAGAATATCAATTTCTTCAGCAGTCACTTATCGAAGAGTTTGTTATTCCCCCCATTTCATTTTTGGCACATTGTTGAAGAAAAACTAAACTCAGAGTTTGTATTAATTTTGCGTTCTCTACTCTTTTTAACTGTTTATATTTTTAATATAGTGCAATTGCTATAACTCTGCAATATATTTTGAAATAAGTGTAACGCATATTCAACTCTTTCTTTGTAAGATTGCTTTGGTAATTTATGGTCTCTGATGACTTCATATGAGTTAAATTAATTTGTATAGTTCCTTTAAATATATTCATGAGAAAAGGGTGGAGCAATAGTACAGTGGGTAAGTTGCTTGCCTTGCACAAAATCAACTTGAATTTTATCCAGTATTCCATATGTTCCCTGAGCCTACCAGGAACCCTGGATAACCCTTTAGCACTGCTGATGTGTCTCCCCAAAAGAAATTAAAAATTAGCATTGGATTTTGACCAAGACTACATTGGCTCACTTAGAACAACAACAAAAAACATTCATTGCTTTGTTTTTGTTTGTTTGTTTGTTGGTGGGAACACACCTGATGGCACTCAGAGTTTGTTCCTGGCTCTGAGTTCAGAAATTACTACTGGCAGATGAGGGCACTATATGGATGACAGGGATTGAATCCAGGTAGGTCACGGGCACGTGCTGATCTGGCCCCCAAACCATTTTATATTTAAATTTATTTTTTAATTGTATAGGGGCCATGACCTTAGAGTTGAGTTGGGAGGTCAGTGGTGATCAGACTAGACGTGCTTGTTGTTTTTTATTATTTATAATTTATTTAATGTTTCTTATGACCTGCCATGAGGTGGACACTATGATAAGCATTGGGACAAGTTTTTACTGCAAATACTTAACAATGCAGTGAAAAAATTACAGGCACTAAATAGTAAAAATAAGTGGAATGATTGTAAAATAAATATAGCATTAAAAATGGAAAGCAGCTGGCAAGTCTAATTAAAGTTAACAAGAAGTAGCTTTGACATAGAAAACATTAGATATGTTAAATAATGAGTACAATTATATCCTCTACTAAGACAATAAGGACTATAATCTCCTGAAAATGAGTATAAAAGGAAAGATATGGGCCCGGAGAGATAGCACAGTGGTGTTTGCCTTGCAAGCAGCCGATCCAGGATCAAAGGTGGTTGGTTGGAATCCCGGTGTGCCATATGGTCCCCTGTGCCTGCCAGGAGCTATTTCTGAGCAGACAGCCAGGAGTAACTCCTGAGCACTGCTGGGTGTGACCCCCCCCCAAAAAAAAACAAAAAAAAAAAAAAAAGGAAAGATTTGTACATAAGACTTCCCCAAATTTAAGTTGCAGGTCAATACTGTTTCTTTACTTCTTTTTTTTTTTTTTTTTTTTTTTTGGTTTTTTGGGCCACACCCGGTAACGCTCAGGGGTTACTCCTGGCTATGTGCTCAGAAGTTGCTCCTGGCTTGGGGGACCATATGGGACACCGGGGGATCGAACTGCGGTCCATCCAAGGCTAGCGCAGGCAAGGCAGGCACCTTACCTTTAGCGCCACTGCCCGGCCCCGTTTCTTTACTTCTTTAACAAAATTAATTTAATGTAAACATTTTTAAATACTTGAGTTAATTGAGTGATCTATATATAATTAAATGTCAAAATGTACAATTTTATTACTGTTTACTACAAAATAAAATTCAACTTTGTCAATGTAATGATATCCTTTAAAAGTCATGGGAAAAATGTGTTTAAAATGATAAAGTTATATATAATTTTAGGACAAGTTGGGATCCCAATAAAACCATACCATTATACTTTGTTTTTCTCTTTTATTCATCTTACTTGAAGAGGGCAATATTTTCTCCCTTAATTCTAATTTTCTTCTCCACCCTTTCATGACCACAACTAATAAAATGAATTGGTGAAGAATTTTGGTAGTATCATACTGGTGATATTACTTTGCAGGCATAAAGAAATTGTTCCTTTTCTGAAACCATTATTTATAGTTATATTGATCATGTAATCAAATTATAGTATTAAAATTAAATAAATTTAAATTGTGAAAAAGGTCTTGAACATGTTCAATTCTAGAAATTCTTATTAGTGCAAATGAATGGCATCTTTTTTAGAAACTATGATCAGGTTGTTCTGTTAGATAATGATAATGAAAGACTTTTACCAAACCTGGGCTTGTTCATGCTAAAAGCATCAGGTCAATGACATACATTATAGCATGGACTAAAGATTACGGATATTTTCATGACATGTAACGACATTGATTTTTCTTTTTGGGCCACACCCGGTTATGATCAGGGACTACTCCTGGCTATGTTCTCAGAAAATGATCCTAGGTTGGGGGATCATATAGAACGCCAGGAGATCAAACGAAAGTCCGTCCTAGGTTAGCTGAGTGTAAGGCAAACAGCCTTACCACTTGCACCACCTGTCCAACCCCAACATGTAACGACATTTTATAGCAAAAGAATTTGTTAAACTAGCAAGATTAGAGGTAAAATTATGATTTACCCTATTTTCCAGAGTATAAAACGACTTTAGAAACAAAAAAATGTCAACCGAAAATTGGGGGTCGTCTTATACACCGAGTATATCCCGAAAAATGTTTCAATATGCCGCTAAACGAAAATTGTCTAAATATTGCCACAAAACAAATTTTCCAACTCGATTCTGCACCAATCACTGCAAGGCTGCTCGGATCACCTCTCTAACTCAGCCAATCCAAGCAAGCTTTCTATGCATGCAAATTAGACAATGTTCTGGACCAGAATCTACACTGTCAAAAGCCTGCTCAGATTGGCCAGAGTCAGAAAGGAAGTCTATTACAGTATAACCTTTGAACCTTTGCTTGTTGTGATTGGCTCACTGTGGTACATACAGTTGCAGCACAGGAACGTTCTGTCTGATACAGCGAATATAGGCCTAAACCTATGTTTTAACTGCAAAATTAGGGGGTCGTCTTATACGCCCAGTCGTCTTATATGCCGGAAAATATGGTAAGTAATTTAAAAAGTAGATATTTTAAATATTCTGTTTTTCAAATTCAGATCATTTTACATCAGTTCACTAATAAAGATTTTTCAAAAAATTCTTATATTGTTCAGATACTAGGTCTAGTTCATATTATGTTTTTCTATCTTATTTTTACAAAACTGAAAACAAACTTTTCTTTTTGTTTGATCCACAATAAATTGTCCAGTTTAGAATGAATTTTGATAACTTAAAATACTTCAATAAACGTCTTTTTCCAAAAATATTAAAACAAAGAAATAATATACACAAACATACTGCAACACATCTCAACCAAAGTACAGAAAATTATCTTTTCTTCTTCTGTCTCTTTGACTTTTTTTCAATCTTCTCTCTCCTCCATTCTTCCCTCCCCTTCCCTCTACTCCTCTCTCCTTCTCTCTCCTTCTTCCCCTCACTTCACCTCTTTCTTTCTGTCTACTCTCATCTCCTCTCCAACCTCCATTCTTATTTCCCATCCTCTCCAATACCTTCTCTTCTCTCCCCTTCTCTCCCCTCTCCTACTCTCCTCTCCTCTCTTCTCTTCACTTTTCTCTCTCCCCTACTCTAATTCCCCTAAACTCCTCTCCCCTCTCCTACTCTTGTCTTCTCTCCCCCTCTTGTCTTCTCCTCTCCCCCCTCTCCCCTCCTCTCCTTTCTTGCCCTCTTCTCTTCTTTCTTCTCCTCTCCTCTCCTCTCTCCATCTTCTCTCCTTCACTCTTCTCTTGTCTTCTCCATTCCTCCTCTCCTCTCCACTCTTCTCCTCTCCCTTCTACTCTAATCTCCACTCGTCTCTCCTCCACTCCCACCTCTCTCTAGCCTCCCCTCCTCTTCTCTTGTCTCCTTTGCTCTCCTTTCCTTTCCTCTCCTCACCTTCCTCTCCTCTTCTGTACTCTCTTCTCATTTTCTCCCTCTCCTCCCCTCTACTCTCTCATCCTCACCCTTTCTCTTTTCTTTGCTCCTCTTCCCTCCCTTCTCCTCTTCTTTTCTTCTCCCCTCCTCTTCCTCTTCTCTCTACTCTCCTATTCTCATCTCCCTCCTCACTTCTCCTCTCCTCGCCCTTCCTCTCTTCTCTTCGCTCAGTTTCTCTCCCCTCCCCTCCTCTCATTTCCTGTCCCTTTCTTTCCGCTTCACTCCTCTTCTATTCCCTCTTCTCTCCTCCCACCCTTCCTTCTTTTTCTTGTTTTCTTTCTGCAAACTCTGCCATACCTGGCTGTGTTCATGTATTACTCCTGTCTCTGCACACCAGATTCACTCTTGGGGAAACATATGGGTTGCCAGGTATAAAATTCCAGTCAGCTGCATACAAGGCAAGCATCCTAAGTCCTACACTCTGTACTAACACTCTGGACCCAAGAGACGAAGTTTTTTAAAACTATAATCAATTAAATGATGTTATTGTTAAACAAAATCAACTTTATCCTATTTTCTTAGGACCTAATGATGCAGAAAGTGTTGACAGCTGGGAGAGAATTAATTCAAGTCTTAGCTCCTAGGAAAAAGCCAGGTATTCAGTTTTGCATATTCACATATCAGATAAGAAAAACTTAACATTCATTTATTTAAATTCTTTCAATATTGTGCTTCCATTTTATGGCAAGCATTATACTAAATGTCTGAGATATGATTGGATATATAATCCAAAGTTTGTGTAGTTAGGAAGATTATTGAGAAGAGTGGCAACTTGAACTAGTCACCTATAATAGCTGATCAACGTATTCCAAATTTAAAACAAATTAGCATAGCAATACTCATTTTACCTCATTGTTCTGTGGGTTAAATAGTAGCTTATACTACAGTGTGTAGTATAAGGTTTTTCATATCTTGTAAGTTCACATTAAGATGTCAATCAGGGTAATGAACGGGGACCATTAAAATTGACTAGACAGTGAAGACTGATAATAGAAGCTTTACTTTTTTTCACCCAGAACATCTCTACTCATCTATATGAGTTCTTCTACAAAAATGGTCTCTCCCAATAAAAATAATCCAAGAGATCCCAAAGTAACAATATAACAGGTAAAGTAAGGTACTTGCTTTGCCTGTGGTTAACTTAGATTCAATCCCAGAAGCCCATATGGTCCTTAGAATCTATCAGGAATAATTACTGAGCTCAGAGCCAGAAGTAGCTGCTGAGTATTGCCTTGTGTGATCCTACAGACAAAACAAATTAATCCAAGAAAGTAATTTAGAAGTTATTTGGCTTTTGTGAAGTAGCCTAGGAAATCAAACATCATCATTTATTTTTGTCACACAAGCATTAGCATGAATGACTATGGGATGTGTCTGCCAGAAAACAAGGTCATTAAGAACATCTTGGATACTGACTACCATAGGAAACCAAGTACATTATTACAAAACAGCTTACTGATAAACCACTAACATTAGACACAGTTAAAAAAATATTAATAAAGCCACAATAGATTTAGAAGAAATAATACAAATTCCAATTTAGTACCATGTTGGAAAAATTAATAATTTCCTCAAAATAGACTATTTGAAGAGTGACTTTTAATAATTACGATCTCTACTTTTCGTTCTTCATTATTATTGTAAATTTTTAATATTTACATTTTCAGTAGCAGAGTCAGAAAATTGTTCACCCAAAAATGTATTAATTTATTTTGCCAGATTTAGACATAAAACTTAAACATAGTCTTTGTATTAAGTTCTGATGTGATTAATTTGAGATTAATTTTCAGACTACTAAAGCCATTCACAGTAAATCTTTTATTAAACTACCATGTCTGGACAATATTGTAAAGTAGATAATTCATTAACATTTAAATGTATACAGCTAAAATGATGGCTATGAATAGTTTTGCATACAATTTTGACTAGTGATAAAAAATAATAAGTTGGCTCAATATAACATAATTAATAGACTATTTTAAATGTGAAGTGTATTCCAAAAGTAGTGTAAATGAGTTCCATTAAACTATGTTCAACAACAGTGGAAATATTAGTGAATTATATCTTTCAGATGACTTCTAGCCAAGTTTGTATTTTTCTTATTAGTGACAGTGTCAAGAAAACTTAATTTCAATAACTTTTTAAAATAATTTTATAGTAAATTGAATTTAATAACAATTTATTAATTGGAAGTAAATATTAAAAATGTAAATACATGTGATAGACAAATGGTCATATAGACAAGATCAATGAAAATAATAAAGCACAATAAAGCCAATTATAATATTAGAGTTCTATGGTATTTATATTAAACTTAGTAGCCAAATTGGCAAAAAAAAAAAAAAACATTCACCCCAAGGTTATATTTTCAGTTTGTATAATTAGAATGAAATGAGGTTTCCCTATTCTCATATTACTTTCAACAGTCCATTCTAATGAAGATGACAGTCATCATTTAAATACACATCATTAGGTAAAGAGCATAAATGTCAATAAAACATTTTCTATTAAGTAGCGAGCTGATGGTACCATAAAAAGAAAATTTTTCATGTTGTAAAATATAGTCAAAGTCATAATGGAGTACATTAATATAGTTTGGCATTCTCTCAGTATTCCTACGTGAACTGAGAAAGTGCTTTAATTAAAAGTGATTTTGATTGCTTCCCATTTAAACTGCAAGAGACATACAATGTTTTCTAAGAACCCATTTTTCACATCAGATTAAGTTAGATAGATATATAATGCCAATGTTTCCTTCCATTGTAAGTTTTTAGAACTCCATTGAGAAAAAAAATCAGCTGTTATTTATTGGCATTTATGTCACAAAAAGGGCTTACACTTGTGTGCTCTCATTAGTACATATATGACCCGCTATAGGTCATATTTTTGCCAAGGTATTTTTCTTTGTTTTGAGTTTGTAGCAAATACGGTTTCTTTCTATTTTTGCAAGAATTTACCAAAGAATGTGACAAAATAGGATGCCACTTTTGTATCCCACTCTGACCTATTAAATTAATATATAATCTTCCGAACTTTCCCAGTTTACTCAAAGTGAATTTTCTAAAAGTAGAGGAACCTGATAGATACTAGAGAGATTAAAGCATATCCTAGTTAAATTTTATCACGCATGGCTCTCAAAGGTATAATATCTGAGAACTTCCATAGTTTAATGATGAATCAGGTGCACTGACCCAGGAAACCCAAGGAATGCAGAACTTTGAGTTCTGCAAGCAAAACACAAGATGAATAGAGAAATCAAAATGACAAGAACCAGATGAATACTACTTAAAGCAACAAGAGAGAAGCAAAACTCCAAAATTATACATATTTTACTTAACATGTATATGATTAGATATTAATATTATTCATATTATATATGTTATACATATACAAATATTATACATATTTCTCAAATGGCACTCCAAAGTAGAGAAGGGAATAACGTGGAAAATACTCAAGTAATGACTGAAAAGACTCTCCAGCCAACAATTCTTTATTTTGCAAGGCTGTCACTCAACCTTGTAAGAGAATTAAAAAAAACCTTTAAGCAGAACTAATATCACTTTTTGTATTCAAACCAGTTTACATATTGTATATATAGTATTCAATGTTCCTTGCAGAACTGGTTTGGATACAAGTGATATTAATATATATGTTTTAATATATATTTTATATATATGTTTTTAATATATATGTATACATATACATATGTATATTATATAACACATGGGCTTTAAGTGCAAGAATGACCTAAATCCTCAAAGAAATGTGGCAGTGGTTATCCTGATCTCAGAGGTAGGAGTAATTCTGAATATCAGTGAGTGTGGCCCAAAAGCTGAAAACAAAATCGAAAAGAAAAAACAGAGACAGATGAAAATAATCAGGGTCGGAGCTATTTACAATGGATAGGGTGTTTGCATATGGAAGACCTTGATCCAATCTAAGGCATCCCTATGATCCTTTAAGTTCTGAATGCAGCTGACTGTAGCTTCAAACAAAAACAAACAAACAACAACAACAATCAAAAACTGGCAACAGCGAGTGTTGGAAGGGCTATAAGGAAAACCAAACCCTCATTCACTGTGGAGAATGTCATCGGAACTGTCTCTATGGAAAAGAGTAAAGAGTATAACAGTCTGGAGACTTTTCAGAAGTCATAATCTTCACATAACTCAGATCCCACTTCTTGGTATCTATTCCCAAACACAAAAACATTAATTCAAAGAGATATATGCACACATAGGTTCATTTTAGCACTTAGTACAATAGCCAGGACATGGAAATAACACACATGTCCAATGATAAGTGAATGAGCAAAGAAGTTGTGGCATATATACTTATAGAATGTTACTCATCCCTAAGTTGAAATATTGCAGTTGCCTTCAACTTCGATGGAATTAAAAGGTACATGTTAAGTAAAATAAGTCAGAATGAGAAGGAAAAATACTGGATGGCCTCACTCATTTATAATATATAAAGAAATAAAGTAAGTAGAAATTATTGCATGATGACAAGCCATTGCCTAGAACTAAATCAAATTTCAAATTGGGTAAAATTGGGTGTGTGTATGATATGAACTAGAAAGAATATTTGCACATTGGTGAAGGAGATTGAGCAGTTTTATGGTATTAATTTGCGGCAACTGTATATATAGCAGCTCATAATCAGCAATCCTATTGTAACAATGATATCTGAACTATAACATAATTAAATTATTTTATTATTTTTGATGTTAAAACTCTTGGTAAATTTGAATAAACTACCATCTCCTTCACTCAAAGAAGTCATCTTATATCCTCCCACTTCCATTAAATTTGGTTCATGTGAAAGGATCATTATTTCATAAGAAGTAGAAAATGAGGCATTGTTTTATCTTCTCCATTAAGTTCTTTCCATTTTTAGATATATTCTTATATGATATATATACCTTATTGAGTTGATATATCACAATATATATTTGAATTATGCAACTATTTATATCTGAATAATGGTACTCATGAGTTCCATTAATTGCATGTGTTGGAAACAGACTCGCTTGGTTACTTTCTTTGCTAAATGTTGTTTCAAATTTTTTGAAAAAAAAAATAGTCATTCAATTTTACTTTGTATTGAAATAATCAAGTCTGTTAGATATATAATTTTATTTCGTTTTCTCTTTCACTCTTTCTTTAAACAAAAGACACAACAGATAAATATTGCTAAAGCGATTTGTTTCTTGCTGTTAACAAAAGAAGTCACTCTCCAAAAAAATAAATGTTCAAGTACAGAAAATGCTAGAATGCTCATTAAAATGTGATTAAATGTTTAAACTTCCAGAACATTAGCACTGACATTTTTATCTTTTAAGCAGCCAGGTAATGAAGGTCAACACAAGCAAGCATTCTGTTTTGGCCCTTAGTTAGAGGCACTCTGCTCTTGGACTTCACAGCAGGGACTGTCAGGCACTGTTCTCCTCTGTGCTGCTGCTCTCTACTTACGAGCTTGCAGCTGGCTGCAGCATATGGTAGTGTATGGAGATATTTTCTGGGGTCCACTGCCTCAATCACTATTTAATGATTAATTACTGCAGTCTGATGTCAGGGTGAGCCATTCAAGACTTCAGGTAAAAAAATCTTAACTATAGAAAAATGACAGCAGGCAGGTTTTGAAAGCTGAGTTAACTTTGTATATTTTCTGATGAATGACTCGATTCCACTATCCACTTGGAAAGAGGAAGGTGAAAAAGACAAAGTTGTCAAGTTGCAAACGCCAACAATGACAGGGGTGGTATTCAACAGAATAGTTTATGATTGTCAGTCACAATGAGAATAGTTCAGAGAGAGACACAATAACTAACTCTCTACTGGAAACCAAGCAAACAACTTTGAATTGACATTCCAGGACATAATGGAGCTGAGCAAATGAAAAGAGTCTTCTAACAATGTTCCTAGTAAGCAAATAAGGGTGAGAGACACTTTTTTACTAATATAAGGTTTTGAACTCCCTAGGCACTGATAAAGAGGTACTGATTTTCTATAATATGTATCACACTTCTATCTAAAAATAAACACTATCTGGGAAAGAAATCTAACCAGATGTTAAAATATAGAAGGATATTTTCTATTTGTCTTCTCAATGATTGCAGATAAAACTTTTGGATTATTTATATAGAAAAAAAGCTAGTTAAAATTATTAAGCCATGAATTTATACTTATGTAAGTTAGGCAGGAAAAATCAACTTTGAGTTCTGAGAATTTGATTCAAAATTCAAAATAATCCAGGAATTACTAAAATTGTTTAATAAATTAAAAGAATTTACTTTTAATTCATAGATAAGGTTTTAATTTTACAGATAATTTTATTTTTCTTATTTAAAACTCTAAATTATACTTTTTAAAAGTAATCTCAATTATTGATAGCAAGTAGACAAAATATTCTGCTAAACTGCTATTTAAAAAATTTTTTTTGTTTGTTGTTTTTTTCGGATCTTTTAAAAGATATTTTAAAATATATTTAGCAGTCAGCTTGGTACCGAATGATTAGAAATATTTAGAATTGTAAAAATAAGTTACTAAATCTAAGTAATATTATATGGCCATTTGTTGAATGGGTTTACATTCTTTACCAGTCTATATAAATAATTTTATTTTTAATATGTACAAGCATAATTTAAAATTGAGAATAACTTTTTAATAAGCATTTTGCTATAATGCATCCTTTAGTAGTACCATTATAACAGAATCATGTATTTGCTTTAAAAATGTGTAGCTTCTAATTTGGGACTGATAAATAGTGTATATTCTACTCCACATCTCCAGCAATGAATAGGATTTCAACTCTTTTCTTAACTTAATAGGAATTCAACACTTTTCTTAACTCTCCAGTTACTCCACAGACACCTATCATAAACAAAATGACTATCACACCCATAGTTCTGAATATTAAAGTGTCACATGTAAATCATGTGAGTAATAGAACAATAATGTAAGTTATAAATAAATGAAATTATACATAGACTCCAGAATGCAGTTGAAATTTATATTTTATAACATCATTATCCCTGACTTTTAAGTACTTTTGAAATCTATTATAAATTATAAAGGACAATTTACGTTGTTTATGTCCTCTCTGCCTAAATGATTTAGATATTTTAGACATTATTGTGGTACTCAATTTGAGGATCAATTTAGTGAGTTCCAAGAGAATGCCAGGGACAGAACTTCAAAGCTCCAAATATTCAGTTGGCAAATCATAGTCTCAGAATTGGATAATTTGTTCTGGACTGTTTCTAAATTTCCCACAGTGTTCCATTATTTCACTCTGAAATTTTATTACTTGGAATAGTCACAAAACATGTTTCGGGCTTCCATTAGGTACAAAGAGGAAAATGGATGAAGAGATTAGTAAAGGAAATAATTCAGAGCATGGTTATTTCATAGGGTTCTCAAGAAATTATCTATTCTATTAAGAACTATTAATAGTTAATCTTAATTCTTGTTAAATGGTCATTCTGTCAGAAGTCAGGCATCATAATGACCACCACTAATGCATCAAAAGTAGCACATTTATTCAGACAATTCTAACCCCCCAAAATAGGATTGGGGGTTCTAATTTCATTGGGTTGATCTGGCATATTTATTCTAAGAATTAAATGAAACTTGAAGAGAAAAAGCATTATTAGGTTAAGTTAACATCACAGATTTGTGGGGCCGGAGAGATAGCATGGAGGTAAGGCATTTGCCTTTCATGCAGAAGGTCATCGGTTCGAATCCCGGCGTCCCATATGGTCCCCCGTGCCTGCCAGGAGCAATTTCTGAGCATGAAGCCAGGAGTAACCCCTGAGCACTGCCGGGTGTGACCCAAAAACCACAAAAAAAAAAAAAAAAAAAAAAAAAAAACATCACAGATTTGTTTACCATCCAAACAGCAAAATTTCCTTTTTTCATCCTATGAAACTTAAAAGACAAAATAAATATGATTTCTATTCCAAAAACTAGAATAATACAATATGCCATTTCAACCTCCAGTGCCCCAAGTAAGTTACTCTTACGGCTTACTATTACTAGTTTACATGCTTCTAAATCATGCATTTGCTGTAAGTAAACTTTCAAAAAAGAGAACAATGTCCTAGACACAAGATCATCTCTTTTAAGAGCTTTGCCTCTTTATACAAAATATCCTTACTCATTGGAAATAAATTTATTCTACATACTGAAACTATACACATGAGCTCTAAATATTCTTAATTTTAAATATTTCTTGTATAGTACATTGTTTCTTAAAAATATTAGCTTTGGGTAAGAGAGTTGTGGGAGAACTGAGAAATACATTCAGAAAGTAAAATTTGAGGGAGTTTTTTCTATAGGAATATTCCATTTTTATCATATAAGAAAAGCAATCAACTTAGAAATCATTATTTTATCAGTCACACAGAAATCCAAGATTACAAAAATTTGTAATTAAACACCAGTATATATATATATATATATATCTTACAAGAAGTTCCTGCAGCTATATATAGTATTATTATGCAATGTACTACAGATACCATATATACTCTATTACCTATGCATACTATATAGTATCTCTAGCATATAGTATATATGTAGTATAAATAAAGACTATATATATTTATATGTGTATATATATATATATATATATATAGTTGCAAGAACTTCCTGTAAGAGTCATTTATTTTTTGCAATTCACTCTATAAACAGAATTCTTTAAGGCTAATTCATGAAATGACCACCAGGTACAGTCTGCATATGGTGCATGATACATATTCAACAGTACGAAAGATTTTTTCCTTATTCATGACTAGTGACATGCTCAGTATACTTTTATTTATGTTTTCTTTCAATATTTTTATTTACATAATGATAAGCATGGCAGTCATATTTTATAGAGGTATGCTTTGGGGGAAGTTGGGCCTCACCCAGTAGCACTCAGGGATTACTCCTGGCTCTGTGCTCAGAAATCGCTTCTGCTAGGCTTGGGAACCAGATGGGATGCTGGGAATTGAACCTGGGTCCATCTCGGGTCAACCGCTTGTAAGGCAAACACCTACTGCTGTGCTATCGCTCTGGCCCCTACAGGTATGCTTTTTGCTCTTTAATAATCTGATGCATAAAAAAAGGTTCATTATCAAAACTTTAGGAGAAAGATTATGTCAAGTTAGAACTTAAAGAGCCTTACTTTGGTTAAGCATCACAAATTAGGATACTTGTCTATGCTATCCAATTTAGCTAAAGTCCTTTTCCACTGTCTTTCAAGTATAGATATTCTTATAAAGTTTCCACTATTACTGGTAACACTTGGATTTTCCCTGTTCATTCTTCCTTATTTTGTAGCAGGTATGGGTTTTATCTTATATAAGCAAATTAAAAGGCATAGTTTTATAATCTTTGAATTTTAAAAGAGCATATTCTCATATTTAAATTTAGTTATACTGAATTATATTTCTGGGTATAAGATTTTAAAAGTACTAGTTATTTATATTTAATATAGAATAAAAGCCAGTGTTTTAGTAAATATATTTTTGTTAGATAAGATACTTCCTTAGGGGCCAGAGTGGTGGCACTAGAGGTAAGGCGTCCCTGTCTGTCTTGCAAGCACTACCCTAGGACTGACCGTAATTTGTACCCCTGGTATCCCATATGGTCCTCCAAACCAGGAGCGATTTCTGAGTGCATAGCCAGGAGTAACCCCTGAGAGTCAACGGGCATGGCCTCAAAACAAAAACAAAAACAAAACAAAACAAAAAAGCAACAAGATACTTTCTTAGCTTTATGAAAATTTGATGCTCTTCACTCAAAATAATGAATTATTTTCCTTCACAATTGAGCCACAATTTATCATTTTGTTTTACTTTTATTTTATATGTAACGTAAATTTTTATTAAATAGTAGTCATTGTGAGTTAAAATGTTTATGTATTATAAAAGCTCTGGAATATAATAACTTCCTTCACATACAATACACTTTCAATTTTCTAAGGAGGTAAGTTTGGGTGCACATCACCTATTGTCTAAAGAAATAGTAAACTAATTCAAAGTAAACTAGTTCAAAGCCACAGAACCAACAAAATTTCTCAGTGGATCATAGTGCAAGTTTTGCATTCAGGAAGCTGATTATGATATCTCACATTACATGGTCCTCAAAATATTATTGGGAGTGACTTTAAATGCAAAGCCAGTGAACAAACATTATATTAACTTTTACAGAGTAAAAGAATCCCATTCTAAAATCCATGATTCTTACCAAGGTCTAACTTCTTGATAAATGTTCGTGTCTGAATTTTTATCTCTATCCCCATAAATAGCCAAAAGCTTCCAGAGCGATGCTGCAAGTGGTAGGGCGTTTGCCTTGCATATGCTAAGGTAGAAAGAAGCGCAGTTTGATCCCCACAGTGTCCCATATGATCCCCCAAGCCAGGTGCGATTTTTGCGTGCACAGCCAGGAGTAACCCCTGAGAATCCTATGGTGTGGCCCAAAAAACAAAAGCAAGAACAAAACATTAAAAAGCTTCCCAATATCTTTGAAACCAGCAAAAGTCATTGTAGTAAATGTAGTGCAAATATTTGTCTCCTTGGCTCTTTTCTGTGCTTCTGGTTTCTATCTTTGTATGCAGTTATCACTGTCTAGAATTTCTTTAAACACATATATACATATAGTTAGTTCATTTGTGAGCTTATAATATATGTATATATGACTATATAAACACATATTTGTAATACCTATGTCTATGTGCATGTCCATTTTTCATATATGTTATGCAATTTTAAAACTTATGTATATGTTTATATATATTTATTTATTTAGTCATTATCAGTGGAAATACTTTGTGAAATATTTCTCCATTGCCTCTGACCCATATTAAAGAGAAGAGAATATAGTTTATTGTTTGTTCTGTTTTGTTTTTGTTTCATTGGGCCTTACCTGGCAGTGACTCAGTTACTCCTGGCTTTGTGCTCAAAAATCAGTCCTAGCATGATATGGGTGTCATATAGGATGCCAGGGATAAGCTATATGCAAGGCAAATTGCCCTTCTCACTGTGCTATTGCTTGGCCCCAAGAATATACATACTTTAGGTTTTTGCTCAGTTACTCTGGCAAGAAAGTTCGAAGTGTTTAAATCCCAGATCTAAATTGTGATAGATGATAAAATAAATTCACTTATTAAAAGTTTTGTCAAAATGTTTTAATTTAAACAAATACAAAACATCACCTAAGATGACTATAAAATGTAACTACCAGGTTTTGTTGAGAAAAAACACCTCTCTAAGGTATTAGACCTCTGAGATAGTATTGCTGACTTTCATTCACGTTGATGTTAGGGAATATTTTGGTGGCAGTCCGACATAATTACACATATGGTAACAGCCTCTTGTGTGTGATAGAAACAGCAGAGGTTGTGGGTTTTTATGTCGGGTCCACATAATTGAGAACACAATTTAGTGTAATTTGTTTTTTGGCATTTTCAACTTCTGTACAAATCTGGTCTCCTGTTAAATATAGAGTAATATTCTTATTCGAGTAATATCCAATTTACAAATAAAGATAAAATATTAATGAAAGAGTAGCATTCCAGTGATGAGGCTTTAGTTATAATTACAGCATTTGGACAATTAGGACTTCACTATCTGGGAATAATTTCAAGTTAGAATTCTTCTGATCTATCAATGAAGTCAGGAACTTGAACTCCTAGGCTGTATAGTTATTAGACTAATAACAACAATTTTAATATAATATAAAGCATTTTTATATCTATGGTTTAAAATTAAACATCAAAAACAGATTTAAGTTTCCAATAGGAGAATGAAAATTTGATGAGTGCTGAGTTTATAAATGTTAGAGTTTTTGTTCATTAGTTATAAGCTATATTTGTTTATTTGTTGACCATACTTTTTATTCATTGTAAAATGACAAAAAATAATAATGTAGTATTTTCACATTTGCAAGTGCCTTGTACTCTTCATAGTTTCAACTATTTTTTATATATTTGTTATGTTCATGCCATATGCTAGCTAGATTAACTTCTTTGAAGTTCTATGAAGAACATGATATTGCCCTCCCTATTTATTTGAGGTAATTTTTTCAGTATGAGTATATATAGTGGAAGTCATTTCATTGGACAAATGTTAAAGTTCATAACTTAAGTTGCAAATTGTGTATCCTAGATTCTATTAAGCAGAAACACATATTACACTAATATGTTTTTAATAACATTCTTATATTAAGCAGCAAAGACAAAAATGCCATTTATATAATAAAGCAAACTACACTAGTCTAAACTATATACAACTAATATATATATAATTAGAAAAGGGAGACTGATTATAAGGAAAATTTGAGAGTATACAACCTATAGTGATAAATCAATCACACTTGTTTTAAAATATTATTTAAATTGTGAACATTAAATATTTATCCCTATGTCAATAGAGTTATATTAAGATACAGTAGTTTCTGCAAACTGTTGACTATAAAAGTAGACTATTAAAAGACTTACAAATGTTTCTTCACTTACTAAAACTTATCCAAATCCAAGTAAATATAAAAATTATTATGTAGGTACAACATTCAGGAATCAAGGGTCCATATCTGGCAGTGTATAAACAGACGTGATATTATCATGTAGTACTCTGGGCCATCAATACAGTGTCAAGTGCCACATTTATCTCCACTGTTGCCAGAGTGAAATGATAGTATAACCATTCAGTTAAACCTCTTTTTTTTTTTTAATTTTTATTGTGACCAAAGTGCATTACAAATCTTTCACTGCATCATTTATGGTACATAGTGACAATGAAAGAGGGGCATTCCCACCACCAGTGCTATCCTCCTTCTGCCCCTGTTCCCAGTATGCATCCCATATCTCCCTCCTTTAACCCCCCCCCCCCGTATGCTAGTGCAATTGGTCTCCACTTTACAGCTTATTATAGATTGAGCATCCATTCCACCGTCATTGGAGATAAAAAGGCTAAGAAAAAGGGGAGAAAAAAATTTGGTGACAACTACCAAAAATAGAAAGGAGAAAAGAAAAATAAAAGAAAAAAATGGACCCAGCAAATAAAAATAAAAATAAATCTCTAAATAATAACCACAAGTGTGAAAAAGAAAGAGAAAAGTGAAAGAACAAAGAGAAAGAAAATAAAGTCAAAAACTAACAAATCAAAACAAAACAAGAAAAAGTATGGGTGCTGGAGTGGTAGGGTTTGGCGTTCCCCCCACATTTTTATTTTATTATTATTATTATTATTATTATTATTAGTAGTAGTAGTAGTAGTAGTAGTAGTAGTAGTAGTAGTAGTAGTAGTATTTTGCATAGGCACAGTAAGCATTGGGGAAGAAAGGGAATTCTCGTGGCCTAAGAGATTCAGGGTTTCTCCATCCTTGAAGCATACCATCATGGGATCAACCCCTGGCTCCATATATACTCATTACCCCATCCCAAAGGCTTTTTTTGTGATGCCAGGAAAGTTTCCTCTCGGTTCTATGTGAGAAAATCAAGCCACTGTAGCTAGCAATCTTGGTATTTGCGCAGGTTATAGGTCAGGGTCTATGATAGAGTCTCCAGGTTCTAGAGGTTCCTATCCATCGCTGTTGTGGTGTTCAGTCTTCTGTAACACTTGCTCCCTGTTTTCGTTCAGTCCGTAAGCCGAAGCCTAGGATATTATGAATCCAAAGGTTCTGCTCAGTCTCTATTATCCAAGTTGGACCTCTACAATAAGACATCTTGTTGTTGTTGTTGTTGTTGTTGTAGTTTTTATGTGTCCTGGACTACAGCCTAGGGTAAGGTTTTCCTTATTAGTCCCAAGGTAGGCTCTGCTCAGTCACAGTTGTCAAAGTCAATTTTCTGTTGTTGGTGCTCTTATTTTTCACAGTTCAAAGGACAATAGCTCTTCTGATTTCTATTTAGTGTTAGGTGATGTATTAGGACAGCCTGGTTTTAGGTCAAGTTTTCCTTTCCTCGTTATCATATCAAAACTGGCACAAGTTGGTGCCAGAGTAGTGTTATAAATCTCCCAATGGAGCTTAGTTCCTGGTGGTGTTGCCCGGAGCTGTATCATTTCTACATCGGGGATCTGGGGTTTCTGATTGGACTAACACTGTTCAATCTCCTGGGGACTGGTTGTATCCACATGACACATGTTCAGGATGGGAGGCACCCTTCTGCTATAAAAAGAGAGTTTTATTCCTAGAAGATAAGATCTTGTTTCTGTGTCTATGGTTTCCCCTTTTTTTACTGTACCCATACAAAAATGTATGGTGTAATACTGTGTTGCTGGTGCTATTCTGGGTAACAATGACAGGCTGCACACACTGTCTCTGTTGTCTGGTTTTGTTCTGAGCTTTTATCCCAGTCAAGGCTTTTTGTACCAAGCAGCACCAAAAATGGTAAGGATAGAGAAAAAATGTACATATTAAAACAGAACAAATAAATAAAACTGAGTTAAAAAGAAAAGGTATTCAAATAAAACAAGTGGTGGAGGAGGCTACTTGTATATTAAGGAATACACATCTTAAGATGTATTGTTATACAGGTATTGAGCTTCCATAGGCAATATAAGACTCCCAATTAGGTCTTTTGATATATTCTTGTGGGAAGTAAAAGCCAAGGTACTTTTCGATTCACAGGCCTTGGAATTGAGTTTGAGAGATGCTTTGCTGCATTATGAGACCATATAGTGTCTTTGATCTGGGAGTTTTGCTGAGGTCGATTCCTGTATCATGCAACAGTCCACGATTTGGTGGGGGTGAGAGGGGCCATCAAGCATGAGTCAGCAGGCGTGCTGGTTGTAGTTCTTTGCCAAGGCATGAGAACGGAGACCCAGAGGGTGTCTTTCACTGAGGAGCTGGAAGGTGGTCTATTGGGGCAGGAGGTCAATCTTGGTGCCTACCGAGTTAGGAACTGAGGGTAAAGAGGGTTAAATTAGGGGAAGATAAAGGATCAGGATTGAAAAATGAGGGGATAGAAGAAACACAGGGGTAGGGGAGAGGAAATACATGACAGGGGCTATATACAATACATATATATGAATTGTTTGTGATTTCAGCTTGGAGTCAGTTGTGATTTCGGCTTGGAGTCAGTACAGAAAGTCACGTCCATAAAGACTGACTTTAAAGATCTATTTGAGTGTTATCATCCAAATCTTTGGTATTCCGTTTTCTTTCCTAGAAACCGTCTAGAATGAAGAATATTTTTAGATAATGCTTAAAAAGTATATTTGTTATGAAAATGAGTATTAGTAAGAAAATATGCTGCAGGGGGTCCAGTATGAATACGGGAGGAGTTTTCCTCCTCCCTCTTTCCCCCTCCCCCCAGAGCCCAGTTGCCAAACCTGGCCCTGAAGACCAGTTTGGCATAGGGAAAATCTCGGTCTCCTGGTCTAGGTGGTCAGCCCAGGAGGCCATTGGCCAGCTGTCTGCCCAGATTCCCAGTCATACCGGTAGGAGAGGAGCAGGAATCCTAGCATGTGGGATCGTCTGGGTCCAGCTGCAGCCTCCCTCTCCAGTATAAAAAAACATGGGGGAGGAGTTTGCCTCTTCCCCATCCCCCCAGAGCTCAGATGCCAGACCTGGCATTGAAAGCCAGCTTGGCGTGGGGGGCTCTCGGTCTCCAGGACTAACTGGTCAGTCCTGGGGGCCTTTGGCCAGCTGTCTGTCCAGATTCCCAGCCATGCCAGTAGAAGAGGAACAGTAATCCTGGCATGTGGGATTTTCTGCGTCCAGCTGCAGCCTTCCTCTCCAGTTTGAAAAAACCTCTTAAGCATTCAAAACTGAAAAAAGGCAACATAAAACCTCTAACAAATATAGTTTTTAAAAATAAGAACAGAAAATTTAGAAAATTACTAGAAAATATGCTTTCAAATGTAAAGGTCTATAGTAATTGATATAATGAAGGAAAAAGATGAGACTAAACATAGAAACCTCAGAAACAGAAATAATAGATCCAAATGCAAGAATTATGAGTGGTCAATATTTTAAAGAATTCTAAGTGATTTCATGAGACAAATTGGTCTTTTAGTAACTATTACAGGTAGAATGGGATATATATGTAAAGTAAATAAATTTAGACTCTTAATGTATAGAATCTATAAACATGAACTCATTCATTATATATTTAACTATAAAATATATAAACCTAAATATAAAGACCCATATTATTTAAGGTTTTAAATAAAATTTAAGAAACCTTTTTAATCTCATACTAGAATTCTTTGGAGATATCAACAGTATGATGCACGAAAGAGAAAAAAATATATAATTTATTTAATCAATATTATTAACATGTTTTAATGTCAATGTACAATATTAGGTATATTCACAAAGCACAATATTAGGGATAGTCTTGGAAAATACATTTGCTAATTATCTTAATAAAATTTTAATCTAGAACATAAAAGAAAAAACATTTGCAACAAGAAAGAAAACATTTCAAGCTTTGTTTATAAATTTTTGTTTGTTTAGGGAACACTTCTGGCAGAGTTAAGAGCTTACTCCTTTCTCTTCACTCATCAATCATTTTTGTCAATGATCAAGTGTTGGTGATTGAGCCCAGGCTGGCTGTTTACAAGGAAAAAACCTACCCACTAGATTATCTCTTTGGCCCACAAATAATACTTTTTTAAATAAGCAAATGGACTGAACACTTAGGAAGAACAACAATAAACCAGAGAGATAGTACAGTGTGTAAGCCCTGCATGTTGACGACTTTGATTCAATCGTTGGCACTACGTATATGGTCTTTCCAGGACTAATAAGAGTGATCTCTGAACACAAATCTAGGAGTAAGCCTTGAGCACCATCACATGGCAACAAATGTGGGATCAAATCATGGTGAATAAAGTAAGCACACCTCTGAGGATTGAACTATCTCTCTTTAAATTCCTAATTGTAACTCTAGGGTTTTTCCCAAGTCATGACGGAGTTTTCTGATGGGTTGTTCAATCATAACTTGACCAACTACAGGAAAAGAGTTTGGAACTGCATTTTTAAAATATTGGCAAAAGTGTCTCCACTGTGAACAGCAATGCTGAAATATATCTAATAAAGTCTACCTCATCTTTTGTGTTACAGATAGTGAGTTTTAACATGACATTTCTTTGGCTCTTCTGCAGTTGCCCAAAATAGATTGTTAATGAGGTTACCATCCTCATTTTAAAGTTATATTTATTGCTAAGAAAGAGAGGACAATCTTCTGAATGCATTAGATTTGGTGTTTTAGGGGATTATCTGCAACTATTGTGATAATTTTTTTTGATTAATCAGAATAATAACTTGCTTTAGATATAACATGAGCTAAAATAAATGGCTGATATATAGCTGTAATTTCCCCCAATCTTTAAATAAGCATTATTATATGCTTTCATTGTTAACAATTTTATCGGGTACTAAAAGTTTGAATTAAATGCACTGTAAATGGATATTAATTTTATGCAGCAATTAACTGTTAATTTAAATAATACATGGGCATGCTTTCATGCTTTTTAATTTTAGTAGTCTGATTTTGAAGTACCCATCAGACCATGTTGTTTTTTGAGAAATTTAGGAAATTAATCATTCATACTGACAGTTTTAAATATTAGAGTAAATGTTTTAAACTAGAACCTCACTTTTTAACTAAATAAAACTTGCTGCATCAAGTTTAGTATCATTTTAAAATATGTCCTTGTGGAAGTGACCGTAAATGTCAACATTTTCAGCAGCATAAATTTATACTGACACTGAAATTTTATGACACTATAAAAGTCCCTATTCATGATGACATCTGCAGCTGCATTTTTACAGAAATACAAGAATTTGGATATCAAGATGTGGTTGTTTCTACCTGGTTTTTCATAGGATGGAAAAAGGTAACATTTTTGGTCATCCTAAACAAGTCAAATATATGTCACAGAACTATAAAATCTGGATTCATGACTTTTATATTTGGCAGTCAAAAAATGTGTTTCTATTGTTTTTAATCACCTCTTTCAGAGAAGGAAAATTTGCCTGTTTGAGAATTGAAAAACTCTTTTAATAAAATAAGTGACATATTTTCACTAGAAATATTATTTATCAAAAGCAAAAATATTATCATTAAATTATTGAACCTCTCCCTAGCTTTTGCATTTGTACCACATCCTGTTATTCTCAGGGCTTACTCCTCTTTTTGCTCCCAGGAATCTATCTCTACTGGTAGGGTTCCAATTCTGGGGACCATGTAGGATGCCAGATTGAACCTAAATGGACCAAATAAATGGTTAAATAAATGTTATACCTGCTGTGCTATCTTTCCAGTTCCCTTCTTAGGCTTTTGGTTTTTGGTGCATTTGGTTTTGGTTTTGGACCACAATTGAAGGTGCTCAGTGATTACTTCTGGCATACTCAGGTGAGCATTTGTGGTGCCCAGGATCAAACCTAAAGTGTAACAGGCAAGGCAAATGCTATGAGCCCTACAATCTTTCTAACTTCTCAGTTCTTTTCTAAACTGAATGTTGTATTTTACCTAAGTTAAGATAATTGAACCAAAGCCATTAAAGAAAACCATATGTGACATATTTTTTTAGTTATTTGAAATTGAAAAGAGACAATATTAGTGTCAGATAAAGATCACTAAAATATTTACAAGGTTTTTTTTCAGAACATATTTAATATATCTTTATTTTTTTAAAACTACACCCAAATACCAGCTGCTCTCTCTTGAAGAATTTGATAAAAATGTCTCCAACAGAAATTTACAAAAGTTTTGCCTCTGTAAATTGTCATTCTATAATCTCAAACTATCTAGAGAAACAAGCTATGACCAAAAAGAATAGAACACTTGGCAAGTTATTTACATAAGTGAAAATCACTTTATATATTAAATATTAAAAGAGTAAGAAAACTTAGATTATCATAGCAATCTTCTACATTATTATTTTCATTAGATTATCATAAAAACACCTATATTATTATTTTTCATTAACGATTTTCTTAAAATCTTCATAACTTTGAGGAAAATGTCTATCCTTCAAATAGTACTACATAACTATTAGTAATTTTGATATTATATATCATTTAATGCCATACAAATACAAATAGAATTTGTTATAACACTACATATTATATTTTATAATACATTGATAAATTTGTATTATGAAGAAAATTTTATCTTGATAAATAAAAGTATTATGTTAATGCAAATTATGAACAAAAGATCAAGTCCACACAATGTTTAGTGTTCTTAGGTTGATAGCGTTTAACTACACTTTAACCAAATAAAATTAGTTACATTATACAATCAACAATATATTTAAGATATCACTATTATTAAAATTTGTTATGAATATTTTATATAAGTTTTCAAATTTAACATTACCACTTAGTTGAATCTTTGCAGTCATTTTAAGCTTAATCTACCATAGATGGGGCCGGAGAGATAGCATGGAGGTGGGGCATTTGCCTTTCATGCAGAAGATCATTGGTTCAAATCCTGGCATCCCATATGGTCCTACGTGCCTGCCAGGAGCAATTTCTGAGTGTGGAGCCAGGAGTAACCCCTGAGCACTTCCGGGTGTGACCCAAAAACAAAACAAAACAAAACAAAAAAATTACCATAGAAATTTTTTTAGCAATTTGCATTAACTTATTGAGTAGCTTTTAATTTATATATTAGACCAGAGGCTTCAGATGCTTGCCTTTACTCAACTGACTCAAGGTAAAACCCCAGAACTATTTATGGTTGTTCCTTGAGCATCACCAGAAGTGATTCCTGAGCATGAAACCAGGAATAATTCCTTAAATCTAGCATAATGCCAGTCAACAGTTTCCCAGGCACACCTGAAAGTGACTGACAAATATCATGCAGAGTGCATTCCCCAAGTATGAATAAGTATGACCGAGGATCTAAATATTATTTATAATTTGTTATTCAATATTTGATTGTATATGAGAAAATTGAATTATAAATAAAATTGATTATGCAAAGTAGGAGTAGTTTTTACATAAGTGAAGCTTTAAGAACAGATTTATCATCAATAGATAAAAGTTATGTAATTTACACAATATCAGTCTTGGTGCTGGTTTCTCTGTCTTTGTTTTATTTATTTTTTCTGCTACATCTATATATGTTTGTCTGTATATACATGTATATATATTACTTTATTTTAAAAATGCATCACATAGTTGACATAATTGACCATATTTGTTTTAATAAGGAAAGCAAAGTTAATAAAAAAATAGAAAGAAAAAAGTAAATATAAAAGGAAGAGTAGAAAGTTTAAAAATAAAAGTGAAAGGAAAAATACAGTAGCAAGCACATTTGTGAAAATTATTGTATCTCCAATGAAGTCAATAAATGGGAGAATATTTAATAAGCTCCTATTATTAGTTGTCCATTCAGTTAAATTGGTGTGATACTACAAGGATAACATAGCATCAAATAAATGAAGTTGTCCAGAAATTCAAAGCACTATTACTGATACTAAGACTTTTAGGGACCTGTAGAGAGCTGCCAATTTCCCAACTTCCCAGAAAAAGGAAGATGGGGCTGTGTGAAGGGATTGGTTGCTCACACTCTTTCCAAGAAGCCCTGGTGATATCAGCCCAAAGATCAGCATGCCTGAAGTTTGGTCAGATTGGTGTCCCTGAAGGGAATCGTAGAGGAGCTATGAGGCAACCCATGGGAAAATGGTGATTTTGGGTGATGAAGGCAGCAGGCAGAGCTTTGATGGAATGAGGATTTGGCCCACCCTCTCTTCCCAAGAAGGCCAGTTTTCTGCTGCATGAACTGATATACCCATAATCTTTCACAGCTTGGTTTACATCTTATTCAAGAGTAGTCTGTTTTATTTTTAAACCATACTCAGTGGTGCTCAGTATTTGGTGGTGCTTGGAAGAACTATATGGGTGTCAAGCATCAAACTAGGGTTACCTGCATGTAAGGCACTTACCTTAACCCTTGCACTATCTCTCCAGTTCTATTTATAAATGTCTTATCATTATAAATTTCTCAGTAGTATAGTGAAGTGCTTTTTCTCATGACAGAATAGTATCATTTTCATCAATTAACAAAAAAGAAAATTATACAGGTTTAAGAAATTATAAGACATCAGGGCTAAAGCTAGGGCACAGAGGTAGGTCCTTTGCCTTGCACGTGTTTGACCCAGGAGTGACTGTGGTTTGATCTCCCAACATCCCATATGGCCTCCCAAGCCAGGAGCTATTTCTGAGATTTCTGAGCACATAGCCACAAATGTCCCCTGAGCGACACTGGGTGTGGGCCCAAAATAAAAAAAAATTATACAGACATATCAATTATATAGACATATGAAAAGAAAATTATACCTCAAATAGAGGAAAATATTGAAAGAGAAAGCAATAGGGGGTAAAAAAAAAGTAAATTTTGAGCAACTCCCTTATATTGTTATTTTTATGCAATTATCTGAAGGTAGGGCCCTCATGCACTGCTCAGAAAGCTTGATGGAGTGTGGACTTCCAGTGGCATTTGGCAAATCAGGCCAGTAGTTCAAAGAAGTTCCTAAGAAAATGGGTCTGAAAACCATTTGGAACACGTTTGCAATGCTGAGGAGATATTTAGCTAAGGAGGTAGCAAAACTTGGCAGTGCTGGGTGGGGGCATGTAGTTTTGAGGATCAGACTAAGGGTGGGAACATTGCAAGGCATGTGCTTTTATAACCAAATGATTGGGCTTAGTGCTCTGGGCCCAATAGTTGGCCTGCTCTTCCAGTGTCCTTCCCAGTTTGATCCCCAGCATCCCATATGGTCCCCTAAACACTGCCAGATGAGATTTCTGACTGTAGATTAGAATTAACACCAGATGTGGTATTAAACCAAAATGAACAAAAAAGGCAAAAGAAAACAAACTCCCCTGAAATAAAAATGCATAGTATCATTTGAAAGACAAATATAATAGATATTTTTTCTTTACTTCTGCTTAAAAATATGATCATTCTCTTCATCTTTCCTTTTTTGTTCTTTTATTTCTGGACTTTTTAACTTGAGTATTTTATTATGGTATTTTGTATTTACATTAGTGAGAGAGCATAGTAATTAAAGACGTATCTGTTATTTCTTTTTAATTAAATCCAGTGTGAATTTCTGTGTATGGAGGAGACTGGGGGAGCAACCTTTATTTTAAGCCATTCCAATGATTAAAAATATTTGATTGGAGGCCCGGAGAGATAGTACAGCGGTGTTTGCCTTGCAAGCAGCTGATCCAGGACCAAAGGTGGTTGGTTCGAATCCTGGTGTCCCATATGGTCCCCCGTGCCTGCCAGGAGCTATTTCTGAGCAGACAGTCAGGAGTAACACCTGAGTACCGCCGGTGTGACCTAAAAACCAAAAAAAAAAAAATTGTTGGGGTAACTGTGCCATGAACATTTCTTGGCATGATATTCTAGAAAGATTTAAGAAGACACAACTCTGGTTATTTACAAAATAACTCAAATCCAATAGAAAATAAATATATTTTTCTGTAATTTAATTCTCACCGTAAAGAGGAATGGATAGACTAGAGATAGATGATAAATTTACAAAATAATGGCGTATAATAAAGGGCTTAAAAGCGACTGGATCTTGCTTTGCTGACTGGATTTATTTTTTAAAGTACTTTATGATAGATTATATTAGCATGGTTTTAACAATGTTAAATTTTACACTTTTGATATATCAAGCTACCTTCAACTTTTACCACTGAAAGGACTCAATGAACAAGTAAATTTGAAAATTGGTGTTTGGGGTCTGGCGAACACTTCATATCCCTAATAAGAGTAGAGATATTTTAGAAAGTCCTTTATGAGAGGTAAAGAGAGCTATTTATTTATTTATTTATTTATTTATTTATTTATTAATTATTTATTTTTGCTGCTTGGGCCACACCTGGTGATGCTCAGGGTTAGGCTATGCGCTCAGAAATTGCTCCTAGCTTGGGAGACCATGTGAAATGCTGTGGGATTGAATCTCCTCAATTCTAGGTTAGCATGTGCAAGGCAAACGCCCTACCACTTGTGTTGCTCCAGCTCCAAAAAGAGCCTTTTAGATAGAAATAGAACAGTCTACTAAAATGCCAGGGATAACAATTGTTAAAGAGTCCTTTATATTCTAGAAGTCTCCCATTCAAATTAAATTTTGCATACCAAAAGTTACGGTCTGATTATTGACAAAATGCTTGGCTGTAAAGTGAACCTAGGTAGAGCCTAACAAAGTCCTTCCCCCAAGTACCTGTTTTCCTAATCTCTATTGGTATGTAAAATTACAACTGGATTACAGGGCCTCCTGCTATGGGTGGAGTTCTGGATAATAAAGACTTTTGGTTTTAGGAGAGAGCTCATGAGGAGAAGAAAGATGGGATAGGTAGTACAGGGAGAGTTCAAATAAGCATATGGCAAAAATGAGCACATGGCAGAGAGACTCATCGTAGAGAAAGCCGTGAGAAATAAAGCGATCTGATTGCAATGAATATCTTTTCTGATTCTGTGTATTATTTCTCCACCACTACCCTGAATCATCAGACCCGTCCTCCTGAGGGGTTAGAAACATGGTGATGGGTGGGGTGGCCTCACCCAGCACAAAGACTTTATATTTTATATTTTTAATCTACAGTTGGCAGTCACATTTTAAAAATGCAGTTTGAGAGGTAGATGCCTCCTAGATTAGAAAACATGTTTGAATTTATAGAAAACCTTATATTTCAGTATACTTATTTCTGGAAGCTCATAAATGAATGTTTGGAAATGATTATGAACTACTTGAAGGGTTAGTTACTCTTGGACTTGATCAATATTGTAGCAATTACTGCACAATGTTTATGAAATATTCTAGTTCACATTTCAAACAAGAAAGATATTGAATTCCCAATATTAGGAAAAAGAACTTGAGAAAACACAGTGGTCAAAAGAAACTAAGACTTCAGTATGTAGTAAAGTCAATAGAATGGATTTAGGGAACAGCAGATGACACAAATTGTATTGTATTTATCTCTCAAAATTTATTTTACAACTACAGTGATGAATTACCTAAATCATGCCATAAGAAAATATAATTTTATCATCTCACAGTTCTATAGCTGACAAAAGTCATTTACATTTTAACTCAACTGTATTCTCTATTTAGAAATAAACTGAAATCAAGGATTCCCTTGGAATTTATTTCTAGAAGCTCTAAGAGATAATATATTTTGGGTGCCTATTTAAATGGCTATAAAAATTGAGTATTATGAGACTCCAAGACTGAGGTTCCATTGTTTCCTAGTTGGGAACTGGCCACTTATCTTTCTATTATATGGTGTATGAATCTCTTCCCGTCTTTAAGGTTAGCAATGGCAAATTCTCATGCTCAAAATTTGTCTGACTTCTGTTTTCGCTTCCTCTCATCATTTTACATCACCACATCTCTCTAAGTCAAACTGAAGAAATTTCTTTTTCATAAAGGCTCATTCAACAATATTATGTACAGCCATACAAACTCCCCTGCTCATACCGTTTTATTGTTTAGAATCGTGTTTATATTCAGCTCATTTTCCAAATTCCTATTTAGTAACAGGTGTTTAGACATTTTCAAAACCTATCACATTACTGCTTTGATGTGAACAAGGCTAAAGACAAACCATGAGAGACCTCCAACAGATGCTTATTCAACTCTTCTCTGAAACATTCCACCTCAAAAAAACTCAGTGCAGTCAGTTAACAACACTGTCTTTGCTATCTGCTATCTACACTGCTTTTACTTATTAAGATTATTTACTTCATTATTCATATATTGCAATAAATTATTTTAATTTTACTTTCATGGATCAACCCATTCTTCATTTCTCTGTCAATTACAACCATTCGATATGAATTAGAAACATCTTGAATTAATTTCATGCATCTCCCATGTTTAATTCATCAAAGGGTCTTAAGAGTTTTATTTCTAAAATGCTGCTCACATTCAGTTTTATCAATTCTATTGGTAGTGGTCTAATATAAGGCATTATAGTATTTCACTTTACTAATGCAACTATTCTAAACTTTCTGTTTTCTCTAATTAAGCCTCTATTTTGAAGCACAAGTTCTTTTTTCAATGTTTTGCCATTAAGATATTACTTGAAATAAATAAAAAAAAGGTATTACTTGAGTTTTAAAGTTTCAAGAATGTTACACAACATAAGGAATAAAGTATAAACACTAAAGTATAAAGTAAAAGGATTTTTAGTAACTGCAATTCTGGTAAATATCAAAATTTCTTATTGCTTCTCTTATAGGTACTTATTTTGTTCCTAGACATCATTACCCAAACAAAATTGTTTTTTTAATCTAATATTTTAATCTGACAAGCCTTTAGAATTTATTTTTCAAATCTCTTGTGTTGTTACTTTTATTTAGAAGTAGTTCTATTTCTCTCTCTCTCTTTCTTTCTCTCTCTCTCTCTCTCTCTCTCTCTCTCTCTCTCTCTCTCTCTCACACACACACACACACACACACACATTATTATTTTCCTTCTACCTTACCATTCCCTACTTTTCCAAACTACATGTGCATACAAAGATAATCAAACTCAATTGATTCAGTGAAGCAGTTACGGTGACTATGTCTGAAATTAGACTAATATTGTTGATTATCTGCTAAACTTGGAGTGATCACTTACTTCTCAATGAATGCAAGAGTTTCTGAGCCCCTGTGCTTTTCACTTTTCTCATCACCAAAATATTGGTTAAAAATATGTCACTCTAATCAGAATAGGTGGAATTAAATAACATGAAACAATGAATATCAGAGCTTGGTGCATATTAATTTGTAACTGAATTATTATGACACTGCTCTATTTCTTACACGTAACTTTTTTGTTTGTTTGTTTTTTATGGGCTACACCTAGTGATGCTCAGGGATTATTCCTGACTTTGCTCTCAAAAATTGGTCCTGGCTTGGGCGACCATATGGGATCCCAGGGATCGAACAAGTAGTGCAACATGGGTCAGTAACGTGCAATGCAAATGTTGTACTGTTGTGCTATCATTCTGGTCCCCATATCGATTATTTTTTATATCATTCTTAGATGTATATATAGCATAGCTCTCTAAAACTTTGATATTTCACTCTTATTGCCCCAATATATAATTTGCTATATTTGCTTTGGAATCATACCAGATAGCATTCAGTACTTATTCTTGGATCTGTGCTCAAGGGTTTATTTAGGGTACAATATGCAGGACCAGGATTTGGAGGGGAGTTGGGCCACACCCAGTGGTGCTCTGGGGTTACTCCTGGCTCTATGGTCAAAAATCACTCCTGGAAGGCTTGGAGACCATATAGGATGCCAGGAATGGAACCCAGGTCTGTCCTGGTTCAGCTGCATGCAAGGCAAATGCCCTACCACTGTGCTGTCTTTTCGGCCCTATACCTTTAATGCTTAAGTGTATGGAATAAAATATACATTTGGTATAAGAATGTTATCCTACACATTTTATTTAAGTACATTGTATGTTTAGTAAAAGTTCATTTACTTGGTGATATGCCAATATGTATATTACAAATAACATTCAAAATGGATAGTTGTATAAAGAAGTGGCTATACTGAACAAAAAAAATATAGAAAGTGAGAAATCACAATGAAATTATAATTTATGTTATTTTACTTCTGATGAATAAAATAATTGTGTTTATACGTGTTTTAAAAGTAAAAGAAACATAAGAATAAAGTCAACTATGATGTAAAGTATTATAAGCTTTCTTTTAAATTTGTCTTTAATTAAATAAATCACATAATTTTACATTAAAGTATATAATATTTTTCAAAACTAAAACATTTAAAGTTTTTCATTATAAATATTTCTTCAAATACTTAGCAATATCGGTAAAATTTCAAATTACTTAATGTTGAGTAATAAGAAAACTATATTTATTGGTACAATGTCAAAGAAATATGTTACCTTATGTCTCTATTACACTGATAGAGAATTCTTGGTATTAAGAATTTTTAAAATTTTTTTCAATATTTATGCACCTGCAGGCTGGCAGAGGTCAGGGACTGATTGAAAATCATTGCCTTAATCCAAAACTGAAAACTATCAATTTTCCAATATATTTTGCCAAAGTAAAGTTCAGGACATGCACAATGTATTTTGCCTACCATATACTATGTGGCCTAACCGTATATGGCTAAAATTAGTCATAGGGATAATTAAAGACTCTTAGAAAAAATTTAAAAGGTCATCACAAAGTCACAAAAAGGAGAAGTAAGAATATCTATGCAAATTTCAGCAATTCTTTCAGCTGCATTAATATTTAGACTTATTTTTAAAGGTATCTTCTCTACATAACTGTTTAGAACCAAGGTTATCTTTTTTGTCTTCAGCTTCCTCTAACAGATTGCAGTTTTTATGCAGAGTAATCCACCTATACATCATTCCAACTCATCTGAAAAAAACACTTCCAGAGGGGCAGGAGTGATGGTGCAGTGGTAGGGAGTTTGCCTTGCAAGCGGTTGACCCAGGACAGACCGTGATTCGATCCCCAGGTGTCCCATAGAGTCGCCCAAGCCAGGAGCAATTTTTATAAGCATAGCCAGGAGTAACTCCTAAGTGTTGTCGGGTGTGGCCCAAAAATAAAAAATTAAAATAAAAAAAAAAACACTTCCAGAGAATGGAGTGATGATATTGCATTTTGTAGGTTTCTTTCTTTGTATGTAGCTGACCTGGATTTGATCTCTTGCACCAGATTTGGTGTCAAAGAGCCACTAGGAGTGATTACTAAATGCAGATCCAAGAATAATCCCAGAGAAATGCTGGGGAGGAACACAACAAAGAAACTTAAATATCACAGGTGACCTTTTCCCATCATATCCCCTATCTGGGTCTTGATAATTTCAGTATTTCTTCAATATAGAGAGATCATCTATGAAATTCACTCTAGAAATTCTAGCTTAGTACAAATATGGGTATGTTTTAGCTTCTAACAGATAAGTGTAAGTTACCTATAGTCCCCAAGTGCTGCCAGGAAAGATGCCTGAGCTCAGGCAGGAGTAAACACAACTGGGAGTAGCCCAAAAATGACAAAAAAAAAGTCATACATTCATATACAAAGAGTATATAGCGAAGCTGATCAAAATTCTAGCAATTTACTTATTCATCTCTACTAAGGGCAATGACAACCATAAAAAATATGATTAAGGGGCCAGAGAGATAGCATGGAGGTAAGGCGTTTGCCTTTCATGCAGAAGGTCAATGGTTTGAATCCCAGCATCCAATATGGTCCCCTGAGCCTGCCAGGAGTGATTTCTGAAAGTAGAGCCAGGAGTAAGCCCTGAGTGCTGCCGGTGTGACCAAGAAAAAAAAAAAAACAAAACAAAACAAACAAACAAAAAAAAATCCATGATAAATCTGGAACTAATTTCAAAAAACATTCATGTATTTTGTCCAATTTATTTTCTAAAAATATTATATGTGTATTATTAGTGTCAAATTGATATATTGTGCTTATACACTCATTTAAATTAATTTTACAATAATAAGGTACACATGAGCCTCTGAAAGAAATTCAACATTTTGTTTCACTGAAGTTTTACACAATTGCCCATAAAAAGTGAAAGTGTTTTATGTTTATGCATTTATATTATAGCATTGGAACAAGTTCTTAATTAATTAAAACCAGGAAAGAAGTAGAAGGAGAGGATCAACTTGAGAATTTAAAAACATGTTTGTGAGCTAGGATATGCTTATCAACACTGGAAATGAAAAAATATTAAGTATGAGGGTTTTTTGAGAAGTTGACTCATTGTATTAAACTGCAGTGGTTATACCTCCGGGTATATAGACCAATATAATGACAGGTGGCAGGTCTTAGGTATAAAAGGTTGAAAATCATTGAATTAAAGAACAATGTTTACCATCTTCCACTGAAATAACTTCTTGGAAAATGTTTGAGTATTAAGATTTAAAACAGTGAAGCCATTATTTTGTTAATTAGCTATTTCCACTCTACCAATTTACATAAGCTAAATAACAGTGGTTTTGTTTTGCTTAACAATGTTTGATTTGTGCTCATCTTTTACCTTGAACATCTGCATTGTATGGAGCAAGAGAGAGTAGGTACATTGAGTAGGGCATGGGCATTGCAAGTACCCAATTCAGGTTTGCTCTCCAACACTCTATATTGTCTCCCAAGTGCTATCAAAAGTGATCTATAAAAACAGAACTAGGAATAATCCCTGAGCATAGCTGAGTGTGATCCAAATACTTTTAAAAATTTTCTATAGACTTTACACATTGTATTTCTAAAACTCAACTATGAAGAACTTTGTAAATTACATTGGTTTCAAGAAAATAGATATTTTTTAAATCCTATAACTCCTTTTCATTTTTCCATTTGTTTAGGGGGAATTGAATTTTCTTCTTTAAATGCTTCCAAAAATTAAGTCTGTCTAGACAATTGATCTCCCAAAAGCTTACCTAAATTTGTGTTTCCAATACTATACAATAACTTGTCCAGTTTTGTCAGTAGTTATAATATTATGCTGTTAATAACCCTTGAGCATTTTGATGGAAGATTATTTATTCGATGAAAATGACTGCATTTCTTCAAAGAATAATTACAAAATATTTGTCATTTTTACATTAGTTGAATAATCTTACATGATGGCAAGTAGAAAAAGTGTGCAAATAGAATGTTATAGGCTAAAAAATATCATACTGCAAACAAGGATTGAAATACTCAAGCCTCAAGTATCTCCCAACTAGATATTTTTTCTTGTTTTCCTACCTACTCTAAAAATGTATATCAGAGTTCAAGGTAACTTTTATAAAGGAATCTGAAAAGGAAAAATATATTTGATCATAGTAATATAGTATAATCATGTATTTGGTAGGAAGCAAAGAAATGGAAACACAGGAAAAAATAGAGAATAACATACGGCAAACAGCTCTGTCAACGCAAAACTAAAAATGTCGTACTTTATTTGTGTTACAAGTTTTTTTTCAGGGAACTCATTAAAATTTGGAGGTTATCAGCTAAGCAATTGTCCTGCTTGGCACTATTTTGTCTCTATGTTTGACTTCTCTAGCAGACAAATCACAATCTCTGTTAAAGAATTTATATCCAGAGTTATCTCCTTTATGCCTTGCACAAAACATAAACTTAACACCTCTGGCATAATTAAAAATAAAATGTCTTTGAATCACAGAACTAGCTAGCAAGATATGTGCAGAATTATATTTTGAAATCGTCATGGGGCCGGGCGGTGGCGCTAAAGGTAAGGTGCCTGCCTTACCTGCGCTAGCCTAGGACGGACCGCGGTTCGATCCCCCAGCGTCCCATATGGTCCCCCAAGCCAGGAGCGACTTCTGAGCGCATAGCCAGGAGTAACCCCTGAGCGTCACCGGGTGTGGCCCAAAAACCAAAAAAAAAAAAAAAAAAAAAAAAAGAAATCGTCGAGGCTCTACTAATTCCAATATTACAATATTTTAATGGAAAGTGGAGAAAAACAATGCCATTTTAAATCTCAAATTCATTAATAAGCATGTTTTACACTTGTTTTTCATGATGTATTAATACATGACAAGGGATCAAGATTACATTACACTATAGAAAAAATTACTTCCGTTAACAGTATCACTTGACAGATTTTTTTTGGCAACTGCTATTCTAAACTTGTTATTTTTTCATAAATTTTTTTATCTAAGAGTTTTCTGTTCATAAATACCTTTTACTTAGAAAATTTGATTTCACCCAAGGAAAATATAATAGGCTGGCAATGGGTTTGTTCAGATAGTACTGCATTGCTAAACCAAGGGGATAATAGAAACAAGCAAATTAATTACTATGCTATATTTCTAAACTATAGAGACTTTAAAAATATCTTACTCCCAAATATAATTTTAAGGGGGCACATCCAGTGTTTCTCAGATCTGATTCCTGGTACTAATCTCAGGAATCATTCCTGACAGTGCTTGGGAGACTATGTGAAATGCCAAAGATTGAAACCTAGTCAGCTGTATGCAAGGCAAGCAATATACTTTCTTTCCAGCTTCTCAAATATTACTTTTTAATTGCGGAAATAGAAATGGTGCTTTTTACAGAGAATTAAATGCTACATTACAAAACCATGTGGTTCAGTGTAAAGTTAAAATTTTATTATATTATGACATACATATATATGTATTATATTTGAGGAAATACTAAATATATGATAATATTTCAAAAGACCATAGTAATTTTATTAGTATAGAGTCAGGCTAAAATTGTAAAATTTTATACTTTAAAACATACCCATATATTGGTTAAGAAAGACTCTAGCCTAAGCTTCAGCAATAACCAATATATTTAATTTCAGAAGTCTGACTTTGACAACTGTGACTAAGCAGAACTTTTGGAACCATAATGAGAGACTCTATCCTAGGCTTTGTTCTAGGATCTGTACAAAAACCAAAACCACTACAGAAGACTGATTGACAACAGTGATGGAATAGAACTTCTGGAACAGTAAAGAAAGACTCTGACCTAGACTTCATTCTATGACCTGTGCAAATACCAAGATCTCTATTTTCAGAAGCCTGATTTTATCATACACAACTGAGCAGAAAGTTTCTTGGCACCATAAAAAGACCTTGGGATGTGAAAGTGAGCATGTACAAAGCCTATAGTAGTTCCCATGACATTATACTTCTAGGGTAGAGAAACTCTGTATCTCTTAGGCCAAGGGAATTTCCTTTCTAATTTTCCCAATACTTATTGTGCCTATGGGGAAAAAAAGAAGTATAAAACCTTGCTGCACCAGCCATCCTTCCTTTTTTTGTTCTCATGGTTATTATTTGTTTGTTGTTTTTTTGTTGCTGTTGTGTATTTTTTAGTTGCTGGTTTTTGCTTTTTGTTTGTTTTGTTTTGTTATGTTTTTCTTCTTTTTTCCCTTTCTTTTTTTAAATTGACATTTATAACCTCCAGATGGACTCCTCCTAGTTTGTTTGGTATTTTTATGGTAGCAGGACCAAACAGTCATATAAACTTTGAGTAGAAATCAAAAATGATCAGACTTAAACACCAAACCCAAAGTCAACGACAACAGAATTGATACCCAATCTACAACAATCTACGAAACACAGAGGAAACCAGTACACTAACATTCTGGGGGATGAAGAAGGGAGATACTGGATGCATGCTGGGAACAGGGAGGACAACACTGGTGGTGGGAATGCCCTAATTCATTGTCACTATGTACCATAAATATTATTGTGAAAGATTCATAATCTACTATGTTCACAATAAAATTTAAAAAATAAAAAATATAAAAACATGGGGTCCTGAGAGATTGCACATCAGGTAGGGATTTTGCCTTGCATGCAGCAAACCTGGCCAACCTAGGATCAACCCAGGTCCCATCCCCAGCATCCCATATGATCCCCAGAGCTTGCCAGGGATGATTTCAGAGTGTAGAGTCAGGAGTAACGCCACCAAAAATAACATAATTTATTAAAACATAATTTATGCACCTCTGTAAAAAATAATATTATTTGTGTGTAGTTGTATATATGAGTACACATATTATAGATATCTTAATGTAGCTATAATTGCTTTAATATATATTAGAGGACATCACAAAGCTCTTAGATCTTCACTGTTGTTTATATAAAACACCTGATCATTTTTCATTTGTCATAATTAACTGAGTACAGCTTTTGACCTTAAAATGGTAGCATTTACATAGGTAAGCTCTTCTTTGCTTGGTGCATGATGATTCCCCTAAAGGAATAATACATATTGTAAATTATTAAAAAAAGGTCATTATCGTATTAAGTTAAATACTGTTTTTTTCTCAAATTTTCAGATAGGCACTAGTTTCTGAGGGACAAAACTTCAACATTTTATTTTTCATAAAGATAAGATGCTTTAAACCCCATTAAAAACAGAAAAAAATACTTGCTGGATTTAAATATTTTGCATGTTTTTAGTTTTCTTTGTGTACTGAAAGGCATTCAACAAGAACCTAGTGAGCTACAAGCAGAAAATTACAGATTTTTCTTTAATTTAACAGAATATTCATTTAAAAGAAGGTTTAAGAACCTCTGTTCTTAAGGTATTATTATAATCAAATCTCATTGCTATATTTTTAGAGTAATGAGAGATATGCATCACTAATCACAGAACTATGTAGCAGTGAAATAATAAAATACAAGCAATTGCCATTTTAACTATTGCTTTCTAATTTCTAATAAATATTCTGTAATCATTACATGGAACCTTACATTTAAACTTAGAATTTTTCATTTTTTCCTTAGGTCAGTGGTTTTAATGTCTTTAATGCAAGAAATGAATTATTTGACTTCCTTATTTACATTGTGGTAAATATTTGATAGCCTTTTAAATGATAACACACTCAAAAGATTTTATAGGTAAGAAATACATTTCAAAATTGTATTTAAATGGAGATTACAAGTTTATACAAGTAAATTGTTGAGTGAATGATAAAGAGATATTTGATGCAAATGGGATTATTGTTAGATCAAATAGAATGATTTATGTCTTTCAAAGAAAGTAAGTCTTTCATAGATATCTTTGAGAAAATGATTTTTTGGCAATTTTTACTTCCTGTCTAATATATAAAAATATATACCTACTAATTTATATATATGATTTTTCACTATAACTGTCACAAGTGCCAAATATTTTATCCCTCCTCCTAATTTTGCCCCCCATTTTCTTCATTCTTGCATAATGGGCCATTTAAAAAAATATTCTCTCAATGTTTATTTATGTATAAGCAGATTTCAGAACTTATTTTTTTAACACCTGCATAATATTGTGTATATGCACTAGTTTCCAGTCATCTGTTTTCTGCTATTATGAACAGTGCTATAATGAATATAGAAATATAGATGTTTATTCTGCATTGTGTTTGGAGCCCCTTGGTATATTCCCAGGAGCAGCATTTCTGGGTCCTATGGAAGCTCAGTATGTTGGTGTTTTGAGGAAAATCCATATTGTTTCCCAAAATGCTAGGCCTGCCCACATTCCCAGCAGCAGTGAATGAAAGTCCCTTTCTCCCTGCATCTGTGCCACAACTTGTTCCTTTTGATGTGTGCCAGTTTCTGTGATGTGAGATGATATCTCATTGTTTTGATTTGCATCTCCCTGATTATGTGGATTAGTTTTTAATGTGTTTTATGGCCATCTGTATTTTTTCTTTGAAGAAGTTTCTGTTTATCTCTTTTCCCCATCTTTTATGGGGTTAGATGTTTTCTTCTTGTTAAACACTACATGTACCTTATGAGTCTTAGTATTAATGCTGAATAAAGTGACTCTGAGAGAGGGAAATACATAGAATGATCTCACTTATTTGTGGAGTATAAAACATAGTATAAGAATAATAGCCAAAGACAGTATAATAAGGTGGGGGGGGAGTGCAGAGAAGGAATAACTATGACAAAAATAGTTGGAAATGATCACTTGGGATCACTGTGAACTGAAAGTATGTAAACAGATATGCATGATACCTTTTTGGTGGCAGCATTGCAAATAAGAGAGAGGGTGATAGAAACAGAAAGGCAGAGAAAGAGACAGAGATACACAGAAAAAGAAGTATCTTCCACAGAGGCAGTCTCTCGAGTGTGAGAATGAAAGGAAAACTGGGAAAATTGGTGGTGAGAATTGAACACTTGTAAAAATATGGATGTTGGGACATTGTATGACTAAAACTCAACCATCAATAACTTCTAAACTCAGTATCATAGTGATTTATACATGTTTATTTGTTTAAGTTTTTAGTTTCTGACCTAATCTTGGTGTACTCAAGCTCAAATAACTGGTTTTGATTTGTTTATTAGTTTGGAGACCCACCCGCCACTGTGGAAGGAGAATTCTGGCTCTATACTTTATTTTTTTTTTTTGAGTGGGGGCACAGCACACCTAGTGACACTTGGGGATTACTCCTGACTCTGCGCTCAGAAATCGCTCCTGGCTTGAGGGATCACATGGGACGCCCAGGGATCCAACCTAGGTCATTTGTAGGTCAGCCGCATGCAAGGCAAACACACTACTGCAGCCCCTGGCTCTATACTAAAGAGAAATCCTTGGCACTGTTCAGGGAACCATAAGCAGCACTGAGACGGAACCATATTAATCACATGTAAGACTAATGGTCTCCTTGTCATCAAAATGCAGTTCTTGAGATCCTCTCTGGTTCCCAGAATGCATTTCTTAAGAGCACATTAATTTAAAGAAATATAAAACAATATTTTCACAATAAAAAAAAACAATTTATGACTTGGATTTTGCCATGTAAGCAGATACATTTCTATCAATTCAACCCATCCAACCATTACTGATTATGTTCATTATATTTGATTTGTAACCAATAATCAGAACTGCTTAATCAATCATTTTTATTAGACACAATATAAATATTACTTGATAGTATTTTGTATCAAGATATAAAGTGTGCAATCTGAAATTCATGTTGACTATTATATTACTTGGATTGTCTATATTTTGTAGCTTTCTAAATTTATTTTTCAGTGTAAAAGTAATTTTTCTCCTGTCTTTAACTTACATACTCCAGTGCATTTTGAGTTCTCTGATGTTACAGGTCTGTGACTCTTATGCCATTATTTCATCAACTTAGTATTTTTATGGATTGCCTATACATCTTTGTTTTACATCTGCTGTATCCCAGAAAGTCAGAAGCTTTTTCAGTATATCTGCTTGTAGCACCATGGACAACAAGGCTTAGAAACACAGCCAAAGACCAACGTCAAAAAGTCAATATCAGTGCAATGCTTAACTTGCAGGCTCAGCTCCTCATTTAGACACTAACAGATAGGTGGTTATTTTTTAACATCAGATGAACTGGGTCGATTCAAGTGTGTGAAAAGTCACCTTGCTAGATCTACTCCTCCGGGAAAGAATGGTAGTCGCAGATCCACTCGTTGTCTTCTTAGCATTTACCTCAAAGAGCTTTAACTCTATATGACAAAAGAATTCTGTCAGATCCTAGCATAAAGGAATATCTTATCCTTTTATCATGTATTGGCCAGGAGAACAAAATAAAATGAGTGTCTATGTGAGTTATATATCAATATCCTTTAATATGTGTGTAGATACATGAAAATGTATATATGAGCAGAAAGTGACAAAGATCATTTCACCAAATATTTCAACTCTAATTTTATTTATTTATTTTTTTGGCTTTTGGGCCATACCCATTTGATGCTCAGGGATTACTCCTGGCTGAGTAATTGCCAGAAATTGCCCCTGGCTTGGGGGGACCATATGGGATGCTGGGGGATCTAACCGCTGTCCTTCTTTGGCTAGCCCTTGCAAGGCAGACACCTTACCTCTATTGCCACATTGCCAGCCCCAGAAGTTGTTTATCTTAAGTTTCCTCATAGTATTTAATTTTTTTCAGGCAAGATGCTAACTTTTACAAACTACTTTATCAATAATAATACATATATCTTATTCTGAAAATGATTATATTTTTGATTTATTAGTATTGTCCTTAGGAAGCAAACTAATAATAAAATATGTTTCCACATATTTAGATAAAACACAGATATCTTAGAAATATCTTAAACATTTTAGAAGTTTTGTTATATGTTATTTCCAAACAATTTGATATTAGAAGTGACCCACTTCCACATACACCTGCCATTGTTGTTTTCAAAATTTGTGTAACATGGTTTGATTAAAAAATGGTTGCAAAAGCTAAAGAGATAAAATAGGAGTTTAAGCATTGACTTGCATGTGGCAAATCAGGTTTAATCCCTGGGATCACATATGGTGCGCTGAGTGCCTCCAATAGTGATCCTGGAGCACAAAACCAGAGGAAACGCCTGAGAACTGATGGCCATGGATTTTAATTACTGGTTGGAATTTTGTGTTTGGTTTTGGAACACACCAGGCAGTGCTCAGGGACTACTCCTGTGCTGAGAAATCACTACTGGCAGGCTACAGGGAACCATATGGGATGCTGGGGATCAAATCCAGATCTGTTCGAAGTTGGCCATGTGCAAGGCAAATGCCCTACTACTGTGTAATCTTTCCAGCTCCTAAATGGCTTTTAATTATAAAAAAATTAAAGAATGCAGCACAGGCATATCCATGTGGAACTTGAGGAGGGAGGGAGAAAAGCCAGGCATAAATGCCAAGTACTTCTCAAGTGAAATCATATAAATAACAACTATAAATGGCATTTTTAGAACTTGGTACCCATTTCCTATTTTATGTGTAATGTATACTTTGTTTTATATATTATACACAATGTAGGTAACACATATATTGTGCAATTTAAATGCTAATTCACTTAACGCACCTCTCCTATGCTACATTTTGTGACTCATGGCAACAGTCAATTTTTGAGATGATACAACTACTATCGTATTCTCATACCATAAAAAATATGCCAGTTCAACAGTTTTTCTATGCATGTCAATTTTCCCTTTATTTCTGTTTATAGAATGGAAAAAAAGGAGAAAAAAAAGTCAGGTTATCATTTAGTTGTCTAATTTGGAAGTGAAGTTTTGCATAAAACTAAAATATAACTAATTTTTATTTCCAAAAGTAGTAATAACCTTGTCGTAAGGTGGACTTGACTAAGGACATATATATTAGTTCTTATCATAATAGAAATTAATGATATATATATTTATATTAGAGAGCATTAGCATCAGATTATAAATGTATACTGAATAATACAACCTGGTGCACATCAAATTTAACAATGTGGTTTTCTTTCAAATGTACTTGCAGTATTGCAACTAAAGACCTTATATAATCAGACTATGTCATGAATTTGTACCAAGAAGAATAGAGTATTTTAAACATTCTAGCTAAGGTAGAAATATATTTAGTTTTCAGCTTTTTGTTTTATCCTGTTTACACTATTTCCTTACCTATACAATTTCTTTAGATTTTAGAGACTTTGGAAAGAGATGGATTTTATCAGATTTCTAGTATCAATAGTCTTCTCTTCATTTAAGGCAACGTTTTATTATATGTTTAGAAATGAGAGGGGGAGATTAGAAAATTAGAGTTGTGGGGCCGGCGAGGTGGCGCTAGAGGTAAGGTGTTTGCCTTGCAAGGGCTAGCCAAAAAAAAAAAAAAAAGATAAATAACTTCTGGGGCCGGAGAGATAGCATGGAGGTAGGGCATTTGCCTGCCTGCAGAAGGACGGTGGTTCAAATCCCAGCATCCCATATGGTCCCTCGATTAAATCCCGGCATCCCATGTGATCCCTCGAGTTCCCAGGAATGATTTCTGAGCATAGAGCCAGGAGTAACCCTTGAGCACTGCCAGGTGTGACCCAAAAACCAAAAAAAAAAAAAAAAAAGATAAATAAGTTCCGAATTTTTTGGGAAAGGGAAGTTGGAAACCTTATTGAGTACTACTCAAGGCTTTCTATTGTTCTGTGATCATGTGTCATCCCTGGTAGGATTAAGGGTACCCTAAACAGAGTCAGAATTGAAACAGGATTAGCTATGTGTAAAACAAGCACTTTAATTGACAACTGCCCCAAATATCCCTATGTTCCCTTATTTTTGTACAATAGAGATACATTCTTCTTTGCCTTGATATCATATGTATTAATTCACAATTAGTTCAAAGGTATTTATCAATACAAAGTCCTCACTTGAAGTCCAGCCACCCAGGGGCAGGAACTGTTCCCAGATTATGAGAAATAAGCAGTTGAAGAAACACTTTCAGTTCAGTTGCATAAAGTATGCAAGGATACCTTTTGTGATATTTAGTGTCATTCTTTTCACATGTTTTCCTGATTTTACTATAAGAGCAAAGTACTGTCTCATGTTTAAACTAAAAGAAGGCTATGATGTGCCTGACAGAAAAAGCATGTTAGTTATATCAGCAACAACAGGCATGAAGTGTAGAACTGTTGGTTGAGTTCAGTGAAGTGAATAATATGTATTAAACAATATGTACTAAAAATTTCTAAAAACAAAAACCATACAAGACAGTGGATTAATATAGGTCAAATAAAATTCCATGACCAGAAAGGTGTCAAGCATCTAATGTCATATTTCTCCCGGTAGCAGTGGCTCTTTATTAGATAATAAAACATTTGGGAAGCTATCAAGAATGATGAAAGTTGACTATAATTTATTTTTAATCTATCTTAAGATAATTTAGACATTCCTTCTATAATTTTAGAATTTACTTTTGAAACAATCTACTGGTATATCATGTGTCTTGCAAATGTAAAAGCCTGGCTTCCAACATATTTAGCACCACAACAAAAAATCAACTTAATTTTGCCCAAATATTAAAGTATTTGCATAGACTGAATATATATTTAAGCAAAGATATAGCACTTAAATAGTATTTCAAACATAACATGGTTTGAACTAATAATTTACAGTTACATTTTTTGTTTGTTTGTTTGTTTGTTTGTTTTGGGTCACACCCGGCCACACTCAAGGCTTACTCCTGGCTCTATGCTCAGATATCACTCCTGGCAAGCTCAGGGGATGCCAGGATTCTAACCACCGACCTTCTGCATGAAAGACAAATGCCTTACCTCCAAGCTATCTCTCCAATCCCTACAGTTACATTTTTTAAGTATAGATATGAGCCAAGCACTTTATTCAAAACCTTATTAAGACAAAATGGAAATAATATTATGCTCAAATAGTATAAGAATAACTTTATGAGTAATAAATTACAACACTTCATCAAATTTTAATCAGTGTGTTATTTATAAATTAGCCATACACTAAAATTTATGTGAATGTATATATTTTCATAACAGTTTATTGATTCTGTTAAATGTTTTTTCCAGAAGTGATCTGGACTGCAGTACAAAATGAGGATTTTCAAAATTAGAGGAAACTTGCTTGATTTAAGTTTGAACTGGTTTTTGACAAGGCTCCAGAAATAATGTCATGGGAAAAGAATTTGAAAATAAAGTCATAGACTAAGGAAACATGCTCGAGTCCTTAGAGTGATAGTACAGCAAATAAGTAATCTGCCTTGAATGTGGTTGACTCAGGTTTGATCCTGTGCATCCCACTAGGTCCTCAGAGCACAGCTGGAAATGATTCCTGCAAGCATAGAGAGGAGTAAATTATGAATTATGAGTATCACAACAAAATAAAACAAAACAACAACAAAATAAGAAATGTATTTGAAGAGAAAAAGATCATTTACAGTTCATGTAAAAGTGAAATTTCATTTATGTATTTTGTATGTGGAGGGAATATATTGGACCACACTGATCAAGACTCTGGGGTAATTCTTGGTTCTGTGCTGTGGTACTAGCTATGAAAATAATGTTCATTACATGCAAGGAAGCATATTTGCTTTGATAAACTCTTTCCAGCTTGTAAAGGTTATATTTTACACACAAAATAAAGTTTTAAATTTTAATTTGGAAGAAACTTGATAACTATACATATTTACTATATTTTCCTTATTTGTGTTACTTTTAGACTTTTAGAGTAATATAATTTTCCACTTACCACTGATAATTATACTATCTTGACTTTACAACACAAATAAATACTGATACAATTCTATAATTAAAAAATGAACCATATTGTAATGCTATGATAAAATGCAGACTTGATTCAAATTGTCCAAGTTTTATACACATGTCCAGAACTCAATCCAGAATAACTACTGAATTTTATTTACACAATTAATTTTTTGAGGTGGGGCACTCAGGGTTACTCCTGGCTATGTGCTCAAAAATCACTCCTGCTTTGTGAGACCTTATGGGATGCTGGGAATCGAATCGAGGTCTGTCCTAGGTTAGTGCATGTAAGACAAATGTCCTATCATCTGAGCCACTGCTCTGGCCCCTCATTTCCACAATTATTAACATTTTCTAATTTGAGACAAATAAGCATAGAATAACTGTTTTTATATTCTTTTTGCTTTTGAAACAGAAAACACTGAGCATACATAATAGAAAATATCGCTTAACAAAGTTTTATTGTTTTCTCATGTCTTAAATACGTTTATGGATTTGGAGAAAGTATACATGACTATGATGTTTTTCTTAATCAATTCAAATTGGAGTACATGAGTAATAAATATGTCTTGGACAAGAAAGCCAGTAAACAAATTAAGGCACTTCCCTTGCTGATTGCACACCCCAGTTCAAAATCAAACATAATCCCTGAGAACCACAGCATGATTTATTCCTAAGCACAGAGGCAGAAGGAAGCCTTTAGCACTACCTGTGTGGTTCAAATTCCTACTCTAACACACACACACACACACACACACACACACAGAAGAACCATATGTCCTTTTGTTGGCAGTGACAAGATGACTTTGGTTAAGAGGAGGTATTTGCTAGATTGCCCTACCATGAAGATATTTTTCTCCCTTTTCTTATTGTTTTCATTGAGTAATTCTAAAATCCAATCCACATTGAGGAAAGAGGAGCTAAACGTCACCTCTTGGGAAAAATTGAAAGGAATTTGTGGGATTATATTAAAATTGTCAGGATAATTAATCACTGTTTTAGTAAAATACTATGAGTTTACAAATACCACCTCTTTGAAATTTAATCCACTGATCTTAGTATTCATAGGTGCTGTGATATCCTGAAAGTGAATTATTATTTTTTTTGTTCCTTTAACGTTTATTCAAATTCTATAAAGAAAACATTTTAGAAGGGTTTTTGCCATTGGGAAATACTATATAAAAAATTACAGATACATGTGCATTAGTGTTTTTTGTATCAATATGTATTGCTTTTTCAAATGTGTGGTTAAAATACACCACCTATTCTTTTCATGACTTAATAACTTAATAGGTGAGGTCATCTCTCATTAATGGCAAATGTTGCTGCTTGAAGAGTCAAGGTCCTTGTATGTAACTATAAATATGGTATATAAAGTAAATGAGTGCACCGATATGAATGAAAACGTGTAAATTAGTTTCCTTAACAAGCTGAAGGAGCTTTTATGTGGGTAGGCATTCAAAAGCATCTGTTTGGGGTTGGTGTGCCATGCATACTATCAAGGATTTGAAGAGGCCAAAGGACATCTTCTAAATATTGTCATTTCACTGTGAAGCATTCTGTGTTCAAGTGAACACTTAGGAAAAGGAACTGAGTTTCTGGAACAATAGTGGTTTGGGTACAATTTTTAATTGTCTCAACCTGGTTAATAGAGGTCTTAGAATTCTAACAGAAATGGAGATCATTCCAGAAAAAAGAAGATATAAGGGGGCTATTGGCAAAACAACATACACAGAATGATTTTACCCTTCTAAAATAGGGGTAATATTCTGTTTGAATATTAAATTATTTTTCACCCTCATTTATACTGGTGGTTAGACACAGTTTAAAATAGAAAAGATTTGTTCTCAGAAGATAAAAACAAGTCCCACAGATGTTTTTCTTCACAAAAATTCTAGAGGGCTGTTTAATCTGGGGGTAGGGAGAGGTGGGAAAAAAATCTAAGCAAAATTTTAAGGGACCCTTTTGAGGGGAGAATGAGCTTTCATCAGAAGAGGATATCCAAGCTGAGTTCAGCAGCGTTCAGCAGGGGTGGTAGGGCCTGGGTTTCGTGGGAAGAAAGGCACAAGAGAAGAAGATAAAATACCCAAAGAATAGTTTCAGGAAAGATTTCTGTCTATAAAACTTCTATGTGTCCCTTTAAGGAATGCAAAAAGGACACTTGACATTACATCATAGGTTTCTGAAGTTGATCTAATGTTCCTTTATCTGTAACTTGGTTTTAGCATTTTACTTCAAAGAAAGAACATGCAACCCCATTTTCTGTGTGCTGTACAAAGATGTGTTTTCTGAGAACTGGATCTGCTTCCGGAAAGCCCACAAGAAAATATTCTTGTTTTATTTATTTGTAATCACCTTTATATATAATATATTAATAATGGAGTAATTGATGCTTATTGATTATAATTATATATAATTATATAATATTTTATTATCCTATCCTATACTTATTACATCATAATCATAAATAATTGTTGTGCTTATTAATTATTAATAATTTTATTAATTGTTGACATATTAATAATATAATATAATCACTACCAGCATGGCTCTCCACCCCCAAGATTTGGGCTTTCTGATGAGCTAATACAGGTACTATTCACTTTCCTCTTTGGGTTTGCTGACATCTTAACTGCAGACACCATTTTCCTCATCTTTATTACTATTGAAAGTCCTTAAGAAACTTGTGAAATAAAGAAGTCATTGTAATTCCTAGATTCAGCTTCAACTTTGTTTAGTTTCTGAGGCTTTTTTTTTTTTTTTTTTGGTTTTTGGGCCACACCCGTTGACGCTCAGGGGTTACTCCTAGCTATGCGCTCAGAAGTTGCTCCTGGCTTGGGGGACCATATGGGACACCGGGGGATTGAACCGCGGTCCGTCCAAGGCTAGCGCAGGCAAGGCAGGCACCTTACCTCTTGCGCCACCGCCCGGCCCCGAGGCTTTTTTTTTTTAATGTAGTAATTTGTATTATTCTGTTTCACTCTCTGGAATCACAGAAAATTTTACTTTGTGTGGCTCTTTTTTCTGCCCACGCAAATTAATTGATGGTTGGATTTACTTCTCTATATATTGTTATAGTGATATATATTTTAAAGTGATTGCTGTAGCGAGTGTGAGCCAATATTTACTTTTTAAATGTAATGGCCGAATAAACATAAGGCTAAATGTAATATTTATTTGTTCAATTTAGAAATAGCATAGATTATAACTAAGTTTATTTATCAAAAATAAGTTAGGATAACTTAGCATAAAAATGTTACTATATGCCTGAGCCCTAAATTGGGGATTATGAGATTTGTCAGTTTCTATCTCAATCAGTATACACGTTGTTACTCATTGGATGGAATTATCTTTGAATGTAGCACCTTGGATTGGTGTTGAAACCAGATGATGCCACCTTCCAGGTGTGATGTTTTTCCTCAGATTAAATGTTTGGTTGGAAAGGAAGCAATCCCTTTGTTTTCCAGATCTCTTGGAGGTGGTTTGGAGAGGTGGCCTGCTAATAGAAGTGAAGGGTAATGTGGCAAACTCCTCCACAGCCTTTTCTCTTTCCATGCATGTATGTGAGTAAATTATTTTTCAGACTGCCATCTGATTTTAGATCCAGGTGTCTCTAGTATTCTGGTGTTGCGACCTTCGTATTTAATTCAATACTTAACCTTCATTTCCAGAAACTTCTTTTCTCAATTTCCAGCTCCTCAATAAAATAATTATTCCTTTACTGTTGATTTTTTAAACCATTGCAAAAAATTCAAGAATTTATAAATATTATGAAACACAGTCCTATATATTACTCAAGGGAAAGACAATCACAATTTTAACTTATCATAACCCTCTGCATAATTGTCATTTTTTTCTAATTTGTAACATTCTGTTACTCATTAACTATGGTAAATTATCCTTCCATAGTGTTTATAATATTTATTTTACTTTTATCCTTTCATATGGGGTCCTACTACTGGTGCCTGAGGAGAACTGAGGCTACACCCATTAGTGCTTAGTGGCCATCAGAGCTGCATTCATTGAGTTGGGGACAATGCAATGCAGAGGGATCATATATCTTCATCACTTTTTGCCATTAAGAAAAAATGTAAGCCCTCAGTAGCTTTAATGAAAGATCCACTACTGATATGCTGCTTTTCTACTCACTATTTTGAGGAAGATCATTCCAAGTCTATATAATATATATGTTTGGCATTTACATTCAGATTGTCAAAATATGTTTATGATGCAGCTTTGTTTATTTTGGTTTGTGGGACACACACAGCTATGCTCAGGGCTTAACTTCTGGCCCTGTGCTGAGTGATCATTCCTTGTGGTGTTCTGAGGACCCATTTTACCAGGTCTCTAGCTTTAATAGTTTTGTTTCTGTTTGTTTTGTTTATTTAATACTTTATTCAGACACCATGGTTATAAATTTTTTCTTGATTGAGTTTCAGTCATACAATATACACCATCTTTTACCAACTCATATTTCCCATCAACAATTTTCCCAGTTTCCTTCCTACCCTCTCCTTACTTGTTTCTTGGGCAGGCATTTTACACCTCTTGCTGTCTCTTTCACTCTCTTTGTCTCTTTTTCCCCTCTCCACCTCTTCCTTTATTTTCATTTTAGACATGTTTAGCACTATTTTTAATAAAGGGACATCATACACTTTATATCACAAAAGGTGCTGAGAAATTATTCCTTTTAGACTAGACACCTAGCCCATATTAGTAAAATTTGAGGCTTAATTTGTTTGTTATAGAGCTTACTAATCATGTTGTTATGAGATTAAATTAGAATTCATAAACAATAGTTTGCATAATTTCTAAAATAGAGGCCGGAAAGATAGCATGGAGGTAAGGCATTTGCCTTTCATGCAGGAGGTCATCGGTTCGAATCCCTGCGTCCCATATGGTCCCCTGTGCCTGCCAGGAGCAATTTCTGAGCCTGGAGCCAGGAATAACCCCTGAGCATTGCCGGGTGTGATCCAAAAACCACAAAAAAAAAAAAAATCTAAAATACAGGATGTTATAAATAAATGTTTCAAGTAGTTACTTTGTTTAACAAATAGAACTTTACAAATTCTGTTGCAAAGAATGAGGTATAAATGTATATAGTATATTTCCTAGTAATAAACTCTAGTTATTACATTAAACCACTTAACCCATTAGTTATTGAAATAATATAAGTATCATAGCATCATCATTTAAAATGCATGCATAAAATCATAGATGCAACAAAGTGAAGAAAGTGTATTAGATATTTTTTCATCAATAGAAATAAGTAAATAAAACAAAATGCCCTGACTATAAATTGGCATATGTTTTCTTTTATAAAAAAAAAAGCTAGAGATTTGATTTGACCTTATTAGCTATAATCCATTGCTCTGCTGACAGTTCCAACTATCAAAAATTCATAGAATTACAGTCTCAGGAGAGCTCACGAATAATCATGGGAGTCCCAGGGAAATCAGGACCTATAAATGGTTTCTTTGGAAATTACTCATCTTTCTCATGGGATTTAGTAGGAAAGCAAACTGAGTTCCCAACTGATGATGACAAGTTTTTTTAGTCTCTCAAATAAATTTCACCTTGCCTTTGAACTACCCTGGAATATATTATTCTATGCAAACTTTTCTAGGATACTGTATCTAGGACATTTGCAAACATTTCTTAAGTGGAATTGTTTCCTTGTCTCTGCATATTAAATCTCTGTATTGATGGTGGATGAGTTTTGAAAATGCAGTTGCATTGTATGTGATTCTCTTTCTAGGCTTTTGAGTACCTCTGGGATAAAATGTAAAGTGTTCCTAATAAAGCAGAAGTCCCTCAGAGTTGATCTCATCTTGTACCATGCTTTTCCCTTCCATCTTCCAGCTGCCTTGCTGGTCTGAATATGGCTCAAAAGGTGGTGTTTGTTTTGCAAAAGATGAACTGGGTTTAAGCCCCAGAATTATATGGTGTGGTGCTGAGAATGACTTTTAGCAACACTAGGCATGACCATAAAACATAACCAAAAATAATCAAACTATTATTTGTTACTTAGGTCTTACACTTCTCAGTGTCTTCTCTGCAGATAAAAAAACAATGGTGGCTTCCAGTAGCATGGGGTATTTGGTGCATAGAGCTAAAAGTATGAGAAAGACTGCTGACTGATGATAAGCAGTCTGGACTACCAATTCATGGTAAGATAAACAGTCTGGACTACCAATTCATAGTAACTGCGATTTTCTTAGAACTGCTTCTGTCTAATATACACTACTGGCCTGGTCTACATGACCAGCTCATTAACCAAAAGTAGAGTAAATCATGAGGCAAAAGGGGAGTTAACCATGAAGGTCAAAATAGGAACAAAGATACAGATGCTTGCCTGTCACAAGAAGACAAAAAGCAAATAAGATGCCAGCACTTACAGAATTATCTACCTAATGCACAGCTTTTCTCAGGGTCAATTGGATTCATATGTTACAGGCCCGTCTTATTCAAGGGAAGCTGTTCTGAGACCTTTGCCTAGAACATTCTCACCGACAACCTCCAGAACATAGGACCCTAGTCATCTCTGAACTCAAAACAATACCAACAACAACAATAAAAAGTATTCTTATTTTAATAACAAACTTTTGCTGTGATAATTGTCTGATTCCAACACTTGGAAAAGACACTCTATCTTTAGAGTGTGAAAGATAGTTTTAGAAAGCTTTATCCATTTTTCATTATAACTGAGGTTTACCTTACTACTGGGGTACAGTGTGTATCTGTATGCAATGTGCATGTGACATGTATGTGTGCTCCTGCATCCTACAAAAAATAAGTTTTAGGTCAGGTTATATTCTTATAGTCATGTGAAATCTTGTGATTTATTTTCATCAGCAGCATATTAAAATGTGTAGAGGCAGCTATAACAATTTGAACACTGATCTTGTAGTTTAAGTGTTCAGTATACAGCTTAGAATGGTATTAAGCTCTTGTTGAAAGGTTTCTTCCTCCACATCCCAAACCATCCCCTAAATTTTAAGCTTTCTTGCTTATTTCTATTTTAAATACCTAAAAAAATTGTGACTGTAAAACCAATTCTCATGCCTTATTTCCAACTTCAGGTAGATATGTCTGAAGAAGGGTAATTACAAAGAATTAATAAATCAAGCCAATCAGGAGATAATAGTGGAGGCCGGTTGGCTTCTTGCCTCATGGTCTTACTACAAGCCAAACCAAACTGACCTTTCCTTATTACATCAGAACAAATTCACCAGGAGGCAGAAGGTCAAATGAGAGACAAAAGTATCTATCAGGTGGACTTTTACAAGACAAAGGGCTTGGTGAAAAGAAAGAACACCTTTGTTTTGGATAAATGCAAGGGCTGACCTAACCTGTGACTAAACAAAATGAAATGACCATGACTCTAAGTAAAACTAAGTTCAGTAACAAAATGTGAATACTCTTGTAGTGTTATTAAAAAGTATTTCACTTTATGTCACCTAAATATTATGCTTTCCTTATGTAGACCCTTGTGTGTGGCTATCTGTTGGCATGTTTACAGGTCAAAAATTTATATTTACCCCTTCAGTTTTTATTTCTTTAGAGTCTCTTTGAGAAAAATGGTTTCAACAGGTGTGTTTATGTTTTGGAAATGTAAGTTTGTGGGAAATAATTGGAAGAAAGTCCAAGTGGCATGTAATATTGTGCTTTGCTCTGATCCTCTTTTTTCTCTGAGGCAATGTTCTCTCTTGTCTGATCTCTGGGGTCATGGCACTATGATCCTTCAAAGTGAAGCTGATATGAGACTTGTCCCCTTGAATCAGCATAGCCAGACTCCAATAATAGTATCTCTTTGACTTTTACATGAATATCTGGCAGTGGTCCTCAAACTTTTTAAACAGAAGGCCAGTTCACTGTTCCTTAGACCGTTGGCAGGCCGGACTATAGTAAAAACAAAAACTACGAATAAATTCTCTTGTACACTGCATATATCTTATTTTGAAGTGAAGAGGCATAATGGGAACAAACACAGTATGTCACCTGCGGGCCGTAGTTTAAAGGACCACTGATCTGGCCTCTAAGTTAAAAACAAAATAAAACAAACAAATAATCAAAATACACTCCTTTTCTAGCTCTTCCAATCTTTCCTCAAGTGACCTTCATGGTGATGGAATCAGTTTTTTTTCCATTTTGACCTAATACTCAAAGGAAAGTAAGTTGTAACTCATTTACATTTTATTTTCTTCAAGTCACTTCCATAGCATGCAGATTATTTTTCCTCATCTCTCATGGAAGCTAAAGGAAGTGAAAATTGCTGTTTTGTTCTTGCATGCTGTAGATTAATTTAAAGCTTGTGTTTTTGCTCAAAGTAAGCCTAAAGCAGCCTTGCTTTACCATTTCAAATAATAAGCCCACCCCCCAAATTCTTCTCTATGTTTTTTGACTATCTACTTACTACAAATGGCATAAATACAGGCATGTATACTACTCAGGTTTTGCTCCAATGGTAAAAATGTGTGCACATTAATGTTACTGTGGTTGCTTAACAAAATCCCTATCTCCCATAAACTTGCCATATTCTACAAGGTTGTAAATCTACTTCGTAGAGCTATGAGATAAGTTTTGTTGTGTAGGATTGAGTACGATTTTATCTTCTTTATTTTCTAAAAAAAAAAAAAAAGGTGGTACAAGAGTAAAAGTACTGAGATTAACATCAAGAGAGGACAAGATATAGAAAAAAAGAGTTTTCTTAAAATGAGAATATGCATTAGGTGTCACTTCAGAAATAATGTCCCCATTACATCCATATGCAAGGTAACAGGTCAGAGATCAAATTAGATGAAGGTGATCTTGAAATTAATGAAAGAATTTGGATGCTAACAACCTGTGAAATCAGTACAGCTGTAAGTTTTACAATATTAACTTGTCTTAGCTCTGGTTGCATATGCTGACATTTAAAAATAAGCCACTCAACAAACAAGCATACATACAAACAAACACCATAGGTATAAAATTGTTATACAATTTATTTCTCAAATGACTACTAATAGATAAAATTAAGGCCTATTCAAGAATGATCCTTAGCAGTATTTTTGAGCAGTTTTTATTATGTATATACACCATTCTTAAAGGTCACAGAATGAATGAGTGACACGTTTATAACAAACATAGCACAACTAGAGAAATAACTGTACTAACAACTACCATGACAATGACAGTAAGAGAGAGAAGTAGAATCCCTGTCCCAAAGACAGACAGGGAGTAGGGAGAAAGGAAATGGGGTACAATGGTGGCTGGAAAGTTGTACTTGTGAAGGGTGGCTTATATTTGATGACTGAAACCAAGTACAAATACTTTGTAACTATTGTGCTTAGATAAAGAAATTATTAAGAATAAATAAATCGTGGCTGGAGAGTGGCCAACTCAAGATGGACCTGGGTTTGAATCCAGGCATTCCATAAGTCCCCCAAGCCAGGAACTATTTCTGACTGCAGAGTCAGGAGTAATTCCTGAGTGCATAAGGGTGTAGCCCAAAAAACAAACAAACAAATAAATAAATAAAAATAAATAAATAAATCCTATGCTCTGAGTATACAAAATTTTTAAATTTAATTATATTTATAAATTTTTTCTTTCGATATTGTCTTTCAATTTCACTATGTAAAATGTAGGCTCTTTTCCTTTAGTACTAGATTGACTAAAGATTAATATTATTGGCCTGGAAAATTAGTTACTATTTAGAAAGGCCCCACAGTAGTATCCCAGAAAACTCTAATTTTCTTTCCTCAATTTAATCTAGTAACAATATATAAAAACAAGTGAAATTCTATTTATATTGTGATTTTGTTTTTTGTAGTAAAGATTCATTTCGCATAAAGAATTTAATGGCTATCATCTACAAATTGTCAGATCTGCATTTCTTTTATAAATGTTTAGAAATGTAGCAGTAATCTTATGGAGATCCTAAGTGTAAAACTGATAATAAATATTATTGAGTCATATTATATATGGGAACAATATGTTAGAATATATATAAATATATGAAATAAAACCTGGGTTTTTGAATGTATTTTTAAAGATCCATCTGTTACCATACACATGGTTTTTGTGCACCTAGAGAAAAAAATGACAAAAAGAAAGAAAAGAAAAACTATCTGATGTGGTTGAATTAAATTAGAATGTAATCATGACTTCATGTCTTTACAAACGACATTTTATAACATTTTAAATTTCTGCTAATTGCACAAGGTACATTATCATGCAAAAGAATGTTAGTGAAGGTTGAAAAGGACAAACCAACTCTTCTCGTACATCACCATAATTATGCAGCCCCATGTTCGAACAATTACATTTATGTAGACCCACTGTTAAAATCAATGTTACTTGTACAGCTAGTCCTTAATCAATGAAATCAGTCAATTTACCATGGTCACATCCTTCTTCTTAATTAAGACAGTGATATCTCTGGAGCGCAGGGTCTCAAAGAGATAAATAAGTACAGAGGTTTGGAAATGTCAAAGAGGTGACTCCCTGATTTTACTCCTGACGAACTTGGGAGGAAATAAGACAGTTCCTTCAGTTCAGAGAGTCAGCACAGTCTTCTAAAGAGATGGCTTAGCATTCATTAGGAAAAGAGCAGGTAGTAGTGTCTGACAGAAATAGCACTAATGAGCAAAGAAGGTTTTCAACATGCATATCCTTCATAGTCACACTCGGAATTATGAAGGTTGTGCCACTTAAGCCAATTTTAATTAGAAGGAGCATGGACCTTTTTGGACAGTTAGCCTTTCTTTCCAAAATCTATTTCAATATGGTGTCATTTTGTTGTCATAATCAAAATGGCAAAGTGATGGAATAACCTACTTAAAATGTCTCTGGTGTTAAAGCAGAGACCTCAAACATGCTTTAATGACACATGTAATGAGGGTGTTACCTGAGGATGTTGACAGTGAGCTCTGTGTTGTCATTGGAGCAGGACTGATAGGGGGACTTCAGAGTTCTTTCAAACACCAATTTAACCTCTTTGTTCTACTAATAGACTGTAAAAGCATCATTTATTGAAATGAAAAGAAATTAAAGGGAGTTCTCCATTAAAAGTAGCAAATGTGAGTATATCACATTGGTTTTTTCCCCCCTTGGCATACCTTTGCAATTCCAGACTAGTTTTAGTCATCTCCATTCATAATAAGAATAATTTTTTACAGGCCATATAAAAATAAATGAAACAAGAAGAGGCTAGAGAGGTAGCACACAGCAGATAGAATGCTTGCCTTGCATGAGACCTACCTGACTTTGATTCCCAGCATCCTATGTGGTTTCATAAACACTACAGGAGTATTTCCTTGTAATTATTTTAAGATTAAAGAATCATGATTAACAAAGTTATTGATAGTTCAATTTTCATCACATAATACCCCAAGAGTGATTTGTGAGTATGTCCAAGTATCATTAGGCATAGCATCACCTTACCCCCTAAAAATTTTTATACATGGCACTGATAATTTCCCTTTAGATAATCATGCTTGATCATTTTTCCAATAAGTATATTCTAGGTGTATAATTATAAATAAGATCATTATTCAAGTCAAAGTGTAAAAAATTTCAAATTAAAAATTTTATCCAGATCTCTTGCATATGTATAAACATACACATTTATTTTGGGATTATACAGCTATGCTGTATCTCTTACCATACATATGCATATAACTATATGAATGTGTATAATAAAGAGGTGTATTGTATGTTTTTCCAATAACAAAAATCACATTAAGAAATTTGCAAGATGAGTAATTTCACAAAGTTGTGAAAGTATCTATTATCCTGTAATACATTATGTCAAAAATACTAGGCATGAATTATTAGCAAAATATTATTAGAGAAGTATATTTTTCTCTTTGTATCTTATATTTCTTTTTTTTTTTTTTTTTTTGCTTTTTGGGTAAAATCCGGCAGCACTCAGGGGTTACTCCTGGCTCTACACTCAGAAATAGCCCCTGGCAGGCTCAGGGGACCCTATGGGATGCCAAGATTTGAACCACCGTCCTTCTGCATACAAGGCAAACACTTTACCATCATGTTATCTCTCTCGAGTAAATGTATATATTTTTTATTGTAAGAATTTATTCAAAAGACAAAATTAATTAACATAATGAGGTAAACTAACATAACATAATATAGTGACATAACATAACATATAATATAATTGATATAATAATAATACATGTAAGTCAAAAAAAGTTTCTAATTAAAAACATATTTTTTCCATAATGGCTTACATATCTTTCACAGTAGTATTTTAGATACATATTAACATTGGGTCAGGGGAATACTCATCACCAACTATGTCCTCCCCCCACTCCAGTTCCCTTTCTATATAATCCATATACCCCACAATCACCCCGCGGGCTGCTAGAGTAGGTGGACCCCTCTTTGTCTGGCTTACTATTAGTGATCACATATCTGTTTGGTCCTGGAACCCTCGTTTTTAAAGTACATCAAATTGGTTGCACTAAAAACTCAGAAAAATATGCTTTTACTAATCTTTTTTCATAAAGGTCATGCCATCCTTTTCTTTTTTTTTTTTTTTTGGGTTTTTGGGCCACACCCGGTGACGCTCAGGGGTTACTCCTGGCTATGCGCTCAGAAGTCGCTCCTGGCTTGGGGGACCATATGGGACGCCGGGGGATCGAACCGAGGTCCATCCGAGGCTAGCGCAGGCAAGGCAGGCACCTTACCTTTAGCGCCACTGCCCGGCCCCACCATCCTTTTATTTTCATAAGAAAAAGCAATTGTAAAAATCATAATATTTATGAAATATCTTTTCCACTATGTTGATGATTTTATTTCAAAATAACTTTGATTGAGAGTTACTCCTTAAATCATAGACATTTAATAACAATTTACATAGCAGCATTGTTATTAAATAATATATATATATATATATATATATATATATGGTCTGAGAAATACTTAGGTATATCATTCTGATAGCTTCCAAAAGAAGGAAAGTTAGTCATCTTTTCATAAGAATATTCATAGACTTGAAAAGTTAAGAGTCTTTATAAGTCAAAATTTTAGTAGTGAGGAATGAGAGTAATAATACACTACGTACTATCTATAAAGGTGTTTGCTTTGCACAAAGCCAATCAGCGTTGCAGCCCCAGTTTCATATATGGTCTTACGAGCACCACTAAAAGTGATCTCTGAGTGAAGAGCCAGAAGCAAGTCCTGTCCACAGCTGGGCATATTCCTAATCCCCAATCCCCATTAAAATTTAATAGAGAAAATATAAGTAATTAAAATATTTACTCTGTAAGAGACCCAAATTTCTAACTATTATAGAAGTTACTAAAATAGAAGAAAGAAGGTTATAATTTACTTGAAATATAGTTGCATTTGAAATAAAACAAAGAAAAATTCAAAAATGAAAAATAATAGCAAATTAAGGTTCACTGGTTTAATAATATAAGTAGTCTATATTTAATAATATAAGTAGTTTTAATAGATAAAACTAATTCTGTTAATATACTCATCACACTTTTTGTCATTTATGATTCATAATAAAGATAAGTAACCAAAGGTAATTTAACATTTATATCTCATTCCAGATTGAGTCAAAGAAAAAACATGACATCAATCATTTATTACAGACATAAATTTTGTCAAATTATATGAGTAAAGCTGATTCTGGAACCTTAAGTAGCCATAAACTAGATGGAAAGAAAATTATAATCTTAGAAGAACTCTAAATTCAAGACTTAATTCTGTAAAAAGGAGCAGGTATTTTCTTTAATTTAACTGTCAATCAGGAATGTTCAAGTAATCAATTAATATTTAAATGATTAAGATTCAGTCAAGTAAGAAGCAAATTACAAGTTTTCATAACACTCAAATATATTGTTTTATATTTAATAACTGAATTTGTTTTCATAGAAGTTATTAAATAAATTGGTTTATACACTTTGTGCCCTATTATAGTTGGGTACTGGTAATGTAATTTCTTGACCCAATTTCAAATAGAAATTCTTGATGTGGATAGGCATTTTAACATTCTGTAATGAATTTTGTTTTTAGTGTTAATGTATAGGGATCAATTATAAAACAAATTTGCTTAACTATTATATATTCACACACATGCACACACTATTCACTTTGGCATAGAAGTACAATCATGGGGAAATTTATGGCTTCCAAACAACTTCTATTCAAACCTCCCCTACAAATTTGTATTAGGTAGTGTTAAATAGCCTAAAGCTTCTCACAACAGAAGTGTCCATTCCTAAGCATTCCATAGGTTTCTGATCAGTACCAGTTTTAGTCCTGCATAAGCAGAAATTGTTCATCTCTCTCCCAAAGAGTATACTTAGCTGGACTCCCAACTACCAGAATAGACCTGGATATTTCCATCCCTTACCTTCTCTGCTTTTATCTTGTTTTCTCTCTGGTAAATATATTCAGGAAAATATATTTACTCATATATATATACTATATATGTGTGTGAGAGAGATAGAGTGTTATACACTATATTTCTAGCCCCTAGTGCTATAATGCTAAATTTACTTAGATTTTATTTATCTGAGAATAAGCTTCTGTCCTCTGTTATTCCAATATTAGGTGCCTAAGTTTTTTGAGGATTTGCATTTAGAAACAATAGGACAGATTGGAAACTTAGCATTAATTAAATCTGATACTGAAATTGCACAATAGTGGATAAACAAGGATAATGTAAACAGTTGTTAAGTATTTCTCAGATCATTGGATAGTTGATCACTTAAACATAATCAAGTAGCTATCTAAGTGGAAGGAAGTGGTGATTATACTTCTATAGTATAAAATATTATACAGAAAGAAATGATTGATTATAAATAGAAAAAAACAGAAGTTCAGAAGCAAAGGCAGTATAAAGATGTCAGAAGTATTTTTCTAAAATTATTATTTCTTATATGAGACCATTATACATAAAAAGGAAAAGCCTGTCAACATATTTAAGAGCAACATGAAAGTAGACTAGACATCTTATTTTTTGATCTGTTAGAGACAAGATTTTTAAAACTCATCTACATTTAGAATACTAAAAGTACGATTTTCTAATTTAAAACCAAAATCTTTAAAATACTACTGAATCTTCAACATCAATTTCATTTAGAAGAAAGCATAAATTATTACAATAATGGACTTTTTAAAAAGTAAGCTCATCAAATGACCTCCATCATGCTTTTCTGGTTTTTGATAGGTATTTTTAATTGTAAACACACTTTTATTTAAAATTATGATTTCTCAAATAAGTACACTAAAAAGTGGTATCGTAGATCTCTAGCTAAATAATAAGATATAGACCTAAAATGACTGTTAAATTAATGTTTAAGGGTTCTCCTTAAAGTACTACTTAAAACTTATGTTCTCTAAAACACTAAATATAGAACATTTGTTTAAAGTTTCAGAAAGTTGGGGCCAGGGACGGAGATTGAAATGATCCAGCCTTCTCTCAGTACCTTTATTACTTATTTGACCATTTTTAATCACTACTGTCTGTCATGGGAATGATGTAGAATATTTATAAGGGTCAATAAAATAGATATTAAAAACACTCATGGTACAAATGCGTCTCACTGAAAGGTAAAATAGCTCTATTGGATTGCCAATTTATTGTTGAAGAGTCATCTGTTGATATTGGAGTAAGTACTGTTTGAGTAATTTGTAGAAATACATTCTATATTATTATTTATATTATGTACTTATAAGCAAGAAACACTATCTGTCTGAATTATTAAGATTTTTAAATTAATTAAAATAATTATTGTTAGAGAAGATAACTAGAAATTTTTGTGGAAAGGAAAGAATAAAATGACTTTTCCCATCACTATGTTTAGACTAGTGCCTGATGTACTTCTCTATCTTTATTGAAAATAAAGAAAATATTAGTAAAATATATATATAGTTCCGTTGTCTGTATAAAATTCCTACAACATACTGATAGGCTTCTAAAACAGCCAAGATACTTTCTATCATAAAAGATAAAAAACAGCAGACTGCATCCACTTATGGAAAAGAAAGATTCTCTTTGAGATTCAGTTTCAGTATTATGTTTAACTATTCTAAATCTATTTGCTTCAGTATTCAGAAGCTTTTGTGATAGGATCAGAAACTGTGAAATGGAAATTGTAGTGATTTAATATTTGGAAAAATTATAATAAATGTAAAAAATAGTCAGGGTATGTTTTCACAGTGCTTTCTGCAAAGAAAGAGAATTAAGAAGAAAAGCCAAGAAAGCTTCAGGGATTAGAGAAGATATTTTCTAAGTTTGAAAGCAGATGTTGTACCATATGTGCTTACCTGTTCTCTTTTTATTCACTTTGGCTGGATCATTACCAACCTGTCTTGTGTTTAATCCAGTTGAATCACTGACTGAATAACCAATTATTTTGGCTGTTTATAATGCAGCTAACTATGACACAATGCTCCTGGAATAGATTATAAGCAAAGGGAGCAAAGGAATAAATGCTCTTTTACAAAGATAAACAACAATATATTTCTCTTTCCTATTAACTTAAAAAACCTCAGTTTTTCTTGTACTATTTGATTGTACCTAACATATATAAAATCTTTTACTTTGTTATATAAAAATCTCATATTAATTCAATCTTTTCTATGCACACATTTGTGATGCATTTGTAAGATTCAGATAGATGAAACAGCTTACCAGAGCTGAGGAGATAGCTTAAGGGGTACAGTATGTGCTACCATTAGTTTGATCCCTGACATCAGCATCTTATAGCCTGCAAGCAACATTGGTTTGGCACTAGTTGCTACAAAGCATTGAAACTGGGTTTATCTCCTGACCAATGTATTAAGTCCAAGGACCCCGTGTCAAACTATCAACTCACTGGGTTTGAAATACAATCACACACACAAACACAAACACACACACATTCACACACATGTGCACGCACACACACACACACTAAATGTTAAACAACCATTGGAAAGTTTCTGTTGAAAATTTTCAAAGCATCAACTCTTTAACTGTTTTTTTTTTATTTTATTTTATTTAGAGGGCTTTGAGGGTTTGATTTTGATACCTCTCCCCAAAATGCTCATATCTTTCCTTCTGATTTTGTGCTCAGGGTTCAATCCTGGTGGTGCTTAGGGGATAATATGTGGTGCCAGGAATAGAATATGGGCTGGTTGCTAGCATAGCAAACACTTTACCCCTTATTCTATCTCTCTTAATCAGCTTTTTCATTTTATGAAAACTCTATGGTCAGAAAACAATTAGGTCATAACATCCATTCAGATCACTTTGCTAATAGAGAAACCAATTTAAGGAAATATATTCCAATTATAAATGTATAACCCAATTATAAGCAAAATGTCCTACAGAATACAGGTATAAACCAATTATTTCAGGGTTTAGAATGCATACTTACCTAAATTTTAATATTCAACTCTAAAAGATACACATTATATTGCTACAGTTTGATGATTCCACATACAGTAAATCAGTACTAGAACTGATCTTCAGTTCATTGGCCACCCTTCCAGCTGTGACCTCAGCTCATTGCAAGGAAAATCACCATCCTTTCTTTTAATACAAGCAATTTTGTCTGCTCTTTGATCATGCCATATTTAACTATTGTATATTTTAATATCTGGCTTTTTATGTGAAAAATTTTCATGATTTCTTCACATGTCTATATTATTAAACATTAGATTGTAGGACAAGAAAGATAGCACCAAAAACTGGAGTACATGCTTTGTATGTAAATGTCTGTGTTCTATTCCTGATACTACATGATCCCTGAGTACCAAGATGCATGGCTATTCCCCACTCCCAAATCTTCCTTACAGATTCTTTTAGGAGCTGGTGATACTGATCCATGTAAAATACATGTCTTGCATGCAAGACACTTGGATTTAATCCCCAGCACAGTTAAAACAATAAACACAGTTTTAAAATAAAATAAAATTGCAGACTAAAACCATAGTAGTTATGTAATTTAGAAAATATTTATGTAAAATAATTTTATGACGAGCACAATTTTAATGTTTCAAGTTAAAATAAGTATAAATCATAATGTATAAAATGAAGGACTGTCAATTTGAAGATATATAGCTTGAAATTATTAGAATTGTAAAATTATTAGAATGTAAAAGTCACAAAACAACTGTTTAAAATGAGGTCATCTATTATGATTAGTTTGATAAACACAAGAATAGAAAAGAGCAGATATTTCTCTATTCACATGGCTCTCAATGTGTGGGGCTTGTGGACTAATAGCAGAAGATTTACCCAGACCCTGTGAAACACTGAAGATTTTAGGATCATCCCAGATCCAGTGAATCAGATATCAAGGAGGAGGACCTCACTGTTATTTCAGTTAGGGGCTATATGACCCCCTTTTGTCCCTAAGGTTATCCCAATGGGAATAGAGGTTAATATCCTATAAATGGGTGGGGTATAGGTCAAAAGTAGGAAGTCAAATAACAGGATGGGGGCCACAGGAAGGATACAAAGTCAGAAGGTGGCCATGCTTAGAAAAAGGTTGAAAAATCTTTCTTCAACACAGTATTTATTCAACTCATCAACTACTCCAGTCCTACATGAAAATTTTCTCGAGATTAATTTTAAACCTTCTTTCCTCAAAGAGTTTGTTGTTTCACTGTTTTCTCAGTTATACTTTTAGACATTTATTCAAGTGATCTCTAGAGACATCTGATAAATGTTTCTTTCTTACTACTTTCTACTGGGAATTTTATTGGTCATTTGAGATTTATTGGTAGTGCCAAGGCTTATTCCTGACTATGAGTAGGATTTTTTCCTCTCAGTATTTCGAGTAATGTGTGAGGTTCTGGAATATGTATGGAACCCAAGCCTGTGCCATGAAAAGTAAGCACCTTAACTTTCTAGTATCTTACCCACCCTGACAGTTTTTAATTCTTCATATATTCAGGAGCCTTTCATCTGATCTATTTTTGTATTTATTACTACATTTTAAAATATATAAAAAGATACACTGAAATATAAGTTTCTTAGATAGAATATTTGTCTTTAATTTTTCAGTTCCATAGTTCCCAGTTTAAAAATTTAAAGCAAGTAGGGAATGAGAAAATATTTATATATGTAAACTTAGTTGGTGGCACAGATTAGTGGAAGTCCTGATGATGTGGTACTATATCAGGACCATCTTGGTAATGCTCAGAAGCCTCTAGGTTTGCTCTCTTGCAATGCCCTAGGGCCTGTAGTTTTAGAGATCAAATCAGGATCACAGCATGTGAAAGAAAACCCCACTATAATCCTATACTATCTCCCTAAATCCAGTATATATGTTTATTTTAATAAAAAATGTTATTAGAGGCAAACTAAATATATTTCAAGTTGCTTTTAATAGAAAGAGTCAGAGAGACAATTTTGAATTATTGAATGTATTTCAAATTATTTTGAAAACATTGAAAGGGTTTTATTAGTTGTTATAAAACAGTATTCATGCAGCTTTTATATTTTGATTTGTGGTCATAACCGAGATATATTTGCATTGTTGTTAAACTACTTTCCAACTTCATTTTCTATCCATGACAAAAGTGAAGGTCAGTACATGAAATATAATCCATTCCTTTTTTTATGCATCATAGTCATCAAATAGAAGAAAGATTTGACACTTTGGAGTGATTTTTAATACTACTTTTCTACTTGTTAACAATGTGACTTTGGGAGTTGATGAGATATATAGAGTGGCTAGGGTACTAATCTTTGATATTGTTGACCTGGATTAAATTGCCAACACCCTAGATAGTCTCTTAAGCAACATTAGAAGTGAACCTTGAAGAGTGAGCATTGGGCACAAAGCCTGGGGTAATTCCTGAGCACATTCAAGTGTGGCCCCAAATACAAAAATAAAACAAAATAAATGTGACCTTGATTTTGAACAAGTTTTCTAATTAATATCTTACAGCTATTTCTTTATATGTGTGATGAAGATAATAATATTTATCTTGTTAAATTGTATGTGTATTCAAAGTAAAGTATACAGAATTGCTAAGAAGTATGTCAGACATCAATTATATGATAACAGAGTCTCTATGGTCAGCCATATGTAGGAACTGTCCCTTTAAGGGTGAAGTCTGCGGTTACCAGACACCCTCTCCCTTGTAACTGGCCTTGTAATCAACAGTTGGCCTAGGGGTATATAAAGCCCCCACACCACCCCAAACCACCCCAAAACAGTGTTGGGGGCTAAGAGACTGCCACTGTTACTGCCTTGGAGTCATTCGAAATTGCTCCTGCTGGAGAAACTGTTTAGCAAACTCCTGGCTCCTGCTGCTTTTTGCTTTCCCTCTTACTGCTCCAGTTCTAACAGTAACAATCAATAAAATAAATATAATACATATGAAAAATAATCACCCCCAAATAAATTTCTCTCAGCATTATCTATAAAAATTTAGGAAATTTTTGTTACAAGATTGATAAGGTATCCACATTCTTTCAATGAGATATTAATTTATAATTAGTAAACTAATCTTCCTGACTATATAATAAAACTTGTTGCAAAAAAAAGTCCTTTGTAATCTTATAGGAAAATTTGAAAAAATGAATAGTCTGTTGTTCAAATAAATCATCAGATATAAAAGAAAAATACTAGTTCAGGAAGTCATTTAAAAATTTATCAGGGTATAATTCTTAAAATTTTAGCTAACTTTGCTTCTCTCATTCAAACAGGTTATAATGTTCAAGGATATAGTGTGATCTATTGCTGAGTTAGTAATGACAGTCAAGTTTGCCAACACAGTCTCTGCACTACATTATCTAAGTCATTGCTCTGTAAAGTGCTTTGGGATACCTTGAATATGAAGGGCCATATATCAAGTATATTATATTTTACTCTATATGGTACCTGAGTTTTGGCAATGCATATTCAACAAGCTGAATAAAAAGGACTTCTAGATGTACTTTATTAGCATTTGTATGCATTCACCAGAAGGATAAGCCTAACCTATTTGGAAGAAAAGGAAGAGAAACAACTAAGAAAAATATCTTTACCCTAAAGATATAGCAAACCCTTATCTCAGAATTTGCCTAAATCTATTACTCAGAAACTAAAATCAGTTTATTTTCTATATAAGAGAAATATTTTAGAGTAGATGCTATATGGATTGAATAAATGAATGGATGGATGATTTTGTCTGGATCAAAAATTACAGACTCACTTTTATTTTAAGTCATGGTTTACATTTTGGTCTATCACTGTGCTAGGAAATCTCTCAAACTGTGTCCTGCTAAATTTTTCAAGGTAGAAATGTCCCAAAATGGCCTTGGAACATTATATCTTTGACTCCTGTTTTAAGATTGATTTTCAATGAAGATGGCATCATTTTGTGCCAGATAAATGTAAAAATATACTCCTAATAATAATTACTAATTTTTAAATGTTATTACTGTAAATAAATGTGAAAGGACTACATTTCGATAAAAACACAAACATACATATATATATATATATATATATTTGAATACACATATTAACTTTGTGATAAAATATATGTAACAGGAAACCATTGGAGTATGTAATATAGGAACATGAAGCACCAGAGATGGAACAATCATTTTTCTATGAACCAAACACCTAACATTCACCCCCTACCAGTATACTCATCCCCCATAGGTCACTAAACAACCAGTGGGAAGAAATGTCCTTCTCTAGTACAATCCTACTTCCTGTCTCTGTAACCATTCTTGCTGAAGGCTATGATTATTTAAAGTGGTTGCCCACAGTTCTTGGAGCTGAACTTTTTTTTTTTTTTTTGGGGGGGGGGTTTGGGCCACACCCGCCAGTGCTCAGGGGTTACTCCTGGCTGTCTGCTCAGAAATAGCTCCTGGCAGGCACGGGGGACCATATGGGACACCGGGATTCGAACCAACCACCTTTTGGTCCTGGATCGGCTGCTTGCAAGGCAAACGCCGCTGTGCTATCTCTCCGGGCCCTGGAGCTGAACTTTTACTACAAATCCTCAGAGTTCATGTCAAAATATTTAATAAAGCTACGTGAGAAAAAACGAAAGAAGCACTTCTTTCATTTGTGAATGCCTTGTAACAAGCAGAAAACTTAGCTAAAAACATGCCCTTGTGACAAGCACAGAACTTTGCTAATAGTAGGCCTTTGCAACAGGCAGAGAGCCCTGAGAAATAAATATAACCATTTAAGGCTAGCACAGAGACAATGAAGGCATAGAATTTTAGCCCTGGAAAACTGAGTCTAACTTATCTGAAGGTCCCATTATCTGTATATTCCGACTCACTCGCCAATGGGTCCTGCTATCTAGGTATTCTAGCCTGTTCAATGTATGTTTCCCCTATCGATATGTATACGTGCAGAACTGTGCCTGCAAAAAGTATATGAGCCGGGCCTTATGTTTCAATAAACGATTTGGATCTGTAATCCCACTCTTGTCTGTCTCCATGTCTGTTATTGTGTCTTTGTGTATGTTAGAGCTCCCTCTGAGAAAGAATAACCCACATATTAACTGGTGTCCCCCATTGGCGGGAGCACCCACAGATTTGAGTACCTTTATGAGAATGTCTACTTTATTCATAGCCCATGTATATTAGAAGTTCCTCAATAGGTACTTCACCCAGGTTTATTTTACAAATAGTATAACCTCATTATATACTAATCATAAATAATTTCTTAAATTTAATCTCACTTTTTTAGACGACACAGGTAAGGCATAGGAAGGTAACTCGATTTTCACAAGACCACATTATCTACTAAGTGGGAGAGACAGCAATCAAATTAAAAAAATACAGATATTTTATTTTAATCCTTTTATAAAAAATAATTCCTGAAAAATGCTGTTAGGTTCCATAAATTTGTGCAACTAATAGTATCTGGGTAAGTTTAAAGTAAAATAATTATCGTCATAGTTCTGGAGAATATAATAATGCGATTGGGCTATTAACAGCATTAGTTCATTTATAGGCTCTAAAAAGAAATTTCTTCACTCGCTTTATAACAGAATTAAATCCCAGGACTAGAGAGATTCTTTTCCAAATGGGTTCTCCCTTAGAAATTTCCTCTCAGCCCAAGTAATCTTTGGAGTTCTGATGACTTTTTTGAAGATAATACATTTTTTATAGACCATATTTTATTTTGCAATTTTATAGGAATTCTGAGCGTGGAAGCTGGGGACTGAAATCAAGGTCTTGCATCTACTTTAGATATGAGGTATATCGCCCAAGTAAATGTCGATAATACTTCAAATTAAGTGTTCCACGTTCAATTACTATTTGGTTTTATATTCTAAGTTTGATATCAGAATGAATCCTGGCTGATAAGATGAGAGTGGCTTGACAGTAAGGAATATATTGAGACAGAAATGAGCCATGCTGGCTTCACAAGGGTCCTCAAATTTCTCACACAAAAATACACAATATCACTAAAACTAGTTCAACATGGCAAAGGTTTATAGCCCAAGTTGATAAATAGTAGTAGACAATGTAGCAGGTAACCACAGAGGGTCTCTGGGTTATCCATCCCCCTCTCTGAGAATTCCAGGAATGGACTTATTTCTCTTAAGCAATTTTCAAAACGATGATAAATTACTTCTAGAGGACCATTAAATACTGAGTATAGGTTCGAATCACAATCTATTTACAAGAATATCATTCATGTGTCTTCAGAAAAATAAAAATATAATGATACTGTTAATATAGTTACTACAACACTGTATCTAACATATTTTTCCTATAGTCATTCTTTGGTTTTAATAGTTTTATATTTAAGGTCAACATAGACTTCATGAAAAGATGTTTTAAATTAATTTTGAGTATAAAGTATACTTAAAATTTTTTAATAAGACTAGATTACTATATTTCCCTGAAAAGAGGTCGAAAGTTTTCTGTTACCTGCTTGTTGTAAGCAGTTTCAAATATAAGCAACATGGTAAATCTCCTAATTATATCCCAATTATAAATACATGGGTAAGTAGTTAATATAAGAATCATTATAAATTATAAAGTATTACATTCTTTATTACCATATATTATATTTTTATAAAATATAAATTTATGAAGTCAAACAAACAGTAAAATAGAAATAGAAATCCTGAATTTTCTCTTTTGTCTTAGTTCTTCATTCATATGATAATTTAGGAATTATTGTTAGAAGGCTATTAACAAATATGTTTTATTATATTAATTTTGCAGGCATATAAAAATAATGAATGAATTGTATGACAATATATATTACATTTTATCTGAAACAGAAAATTCTATATAAATGTTAGATATATATACAATGTATAGATTCTATACATATACATTTAGTGAGAATTATTTTTAAATGAATAAAAATCTAAATAGGTATAAAAGTGATAAAAGTATATTTTATCCTCTAAAGGAAATGTTGATTTTTATTTTAAAAACTATCATATCATATGTCAATAAGTATCTGCTCTTATAAATAGAATCAAATCTTTTGTTTGTCTAATTTTTGGGCCACACCCTGAAATGCTCAGGGTTTACTCCTGGCTCTGCACTCAGAAATCACTCCTGCAGGATCTGGGGACCAAAGGGGATGCCGGGGATCAAACTCAGGGTCATCTACATTGAAGGCAAATGTCCTACCACTGTGATATCTCTATTGCCCCTAAAATATAAAAAAAAAGTAGTTAAATCGATGGAACATAAAAAATAAATGTGACCTTATTTCATTATTTTAAATATATAAGAGCCTTTTTTAGCTAGGAATAAACAAACCTTTTTAATCTAGTAAAGGACAACTACAGGCACCAAAATGATCTCGTCTATGAGTTACCTATATTGTTGTTTATCCATGAAGCCTTGTTTCAATTCTTCAAATCTGAATTATAATCTAACTGGATAGCATATATTTTGTGAGGTTTCCCTGGCATCTTCTTTTACTATATCCACCATTTTTTATGGTCCTCAAAGTCTCACTTTATATGTCTGCTGTGAAACATAATGGGAATTTGTTTGTATTTAAGTTCCTTCTTCAACTCTTTCTGCTTTCAATATTTATCTGCTATTATTTTTATCCTAAAGGTTTGTAACATCTCATTTTGGAACTCACTAACTGCCTCAACTATTATACTGCTGCTGAGACCTTCATTGAGGTTGTATTTTTATATCACTTGCCATGCTCTTAATTTCTATCTCTTCTGATTATAGTTTTCTCATTTCTTTTTTATCTTTGCTAAGTATGTTTTTTATTTCTTTGAACTCATTAAATACCTCATCATGTCACTATAGTCATTCTCTGAGAATCTTGGTACTAGAAGAGCCTTCTGTGTTTGAATTTTTACCCACTGAACTTAAAGGTCTGCTAGATGGCTTCTCTAATAAATCTTGAGTTTATTCCACCTGGAGTTTCTGAGAATTAGATTATATTTTGTATTTTTCTTTCCTTGCCAATCATCGACAGTGACAAGAGATATAAGTGTATGCAGTGTGTGATATGATGATTCGGGCTACAAAATATAGCAAACTTTGTAGTTCAGTGTGTGCATATGGACTTAGAGACTTAATAATTAAGCCAGGATGCTGAGTATTCACGCAGACTATTGAGATGGTGCAGAATAGCCATGGAATCTGTTGGTACACAACTAACATTCTTATTTTAATACTCTCTGGTGTATATTTGTTCTCAAATTAAAGAAAACTATCATGTACGATTGCAAGAATATAGTTGAACCTCATTTTGACAATATTACTAATACATGCTATGTGATTTGAGCATATATCTAATGATACACTTTTTTTTTTTTTTTTGCCACATCAACCAGTACTCCAAGGTCAGCCCTGGTTCTGCACCTAGAACTTATTCCTGGTATGGTGTAGAGCATCATTTGGGATGCCAGGGAGTTAACTCGGTTTAGATTTGTCAAGATAAGTACTTTTTCTCCTGCACTATCAATACAGTTCAAAAATACACCTACCTTTTCACTCTGTGTTTTTATCTTCTTCATTTTTACGTATAAACTCATAACTTGAAGTTTTTACTTCCAATAAATACTTCACAACAGCTATCCTTAAAAAAAAATTTCCCCCAGCTGAGAAATAATTATAATCAAGAAAAAGCACTTTGAGGGGCAGGCACGGTGGCGCTAGAGGTAAGGTGTCTGCCTTGCCAGCGCTAGCCTAGGATGGACCGCGGTTTGATCCCCTGGCGTCCCATATAGTTCCCCAAGCCAGGGGGGACTTCTGAGTGCATAGCCAGGAGTAACCCCTGAGTATCACCGGGTGTGGCCCAAAAACCAAAAAAAAAAAAAAAAAAGAAAAAAAATAGAAAAAGCACCTTGGGTAAATTGCTTTGAATTAGTTCAGGTATAAATCACAAATTTACTTCAGCAAGAGTTTAGATTTACATCTGTACACAGAATTTATAGTTGAGTCACAGGGAAGTAAGTGTATATATGCATCCAAAAACATATATAAATAACTTTACATAATATATGTGCTCATATCTGTTATCATTAATAATATAAACTTTGATGGTGTGCCTTTCTTTGTTCATGTCTTCATTGGGTCCTGCTTAAAGTCCATTCAGTTACTGCAGCAGGAGAAGTCAGACATCGATCTTGTGCTGCTTTAATTGTAAGTTGAGCGGATGACTGAACATCTTCGGCAACCCTTTTTTTAATGTTGTCCTGGGTGTCATCTCTGTTTCCAGCTTTTTGGTTTTATTGCGCTTTTATTTTCTGTAATTTTCTTGAAATGCGAAAGATATAGTTCTGCCGTGATAAATGAGATGAGGCGACCATAGCTCAGTCACTAGTTTGTTCATAGATTGACCATTGAATGTAAAGAATGTGATGCTAAGAACAATTTTGATGAGATCCATTGTTGAATGTGCAATGATTCATTCCTCTTTGTGAATCTACTACCTTTATGTCTTAGTTCTGCATCATTTTTCATGTTTCCCTTTTAATAAGTATCTGGAAGGACAAAATTCTTGCTCAAATAGAGGCTGTACTAAGTGAAATACAAGTGAGTGATAGCCACCAAGAATGGCAGCAGTACATATATGATCATATATTTTAACTCACATTTTTATAAAAAGTAAATAATGTGACTTCTTGCAAAAAATATCTAGCGCATGTCATCATTTGCTATAAGTTTTCTGCTTAAACTTAGAATGTCTATCCTTGATAAACAACAGGATATATAATATTTGAATCTTACATTACTTGACTACTGTGATTCACTGCAAGAGGCACTATTTTGTTCAATTAAATATATATTATTGGTTTTTGAAATAATCAACTTCTGAAATTTGAAAACAAAGACCCAAAACTAAAGATCAGAAAGCAAATATTTCAGCACAAAGATAAAGATGATGAGTTGTTGTATGAGTGTTGAAAGAGAAGAGAAAGAGAAAAGAGAGAAAGGAGAGAAAAATGAGAGAGGAAAAAGGATTTTAAGTGGCATGAAGATGAAAAGAGAGAGTGAGTGAGAAAGTGAGAGATTATTTTTAAATGGCTTTGCTTAAAAGTTCTACTAAGAGTTCATATTTAAGGATGAAAATAATCAGAGAAAGAAAAATTAGTTCGGAACTTGGCAGGCACGACAGGCACCTATGCCTGTTCTGCCCCCTGTGAAGTTTGGTAGAAACAAAAGGCATCTATGCCTCTTTTTCCCCTGCTATTATGAAGCTAGGTAAAGCATCCTCTTGCTTTCAGTTAGCTGAATATTAACTGAACTAGAATTTATTTTTCTCTTTTTGTTACCCAATAAGAACCCAACTTTGTCAGATAGATCACAACTCTGGCACCCCACTACATGTCTCTTGTCAGCAAAAAGTAGCTATATGACTTCATCACTCTAGTACCTAAAAGACTAGAGTTTTAACTTCTTGAGAATAGTGTAGGGTTTTTTTGTTTGTTTGTTTGTTTGTTTTTGTGTGTGTGAATATTTTAGTTCAATACTCTAGTACTTTAATATAGTTGCTATTTATGCTGTTTCTAACCAAACTTTTTTCCTTTACCCCTCCCTCTCTTTCCCCTCTTGGTTCTGGAGCAATCAGATTTGCACTGCAAGCGTAAAAGAAATTCCGTTTGCAACCAACATGGTTCAAGGAATTATATTTTGACCTGCAAAAGACTTATCACCTCCCTGACTGTTCTCTACTGACCACTGAGATGATCCTCTAATCGGACTTTCCAAAAAACAGTGTAGAACAATACTGTTATTGTATTCATTTATTTATTTATTTATTTATTTATTTATTTTAACAAACAGGGATGGGGAATTATGTAGAAATCTAGCCATATATGTGTTACTGCATCTTTAAGGGATGATGACATCACTTATGAAATGCCTCCTGTAACTGAGGGTAGTTGGGACTATGGTATTTTTTTAATTTACTTTGATTAATATCATTATTTAAACACCTTGATTACAAATATGATTGCAGTTGGGCTTCAGTAGGACTAATGTATTTATAATGAGATACTGAGGTTTGGAGAGGTGAAACTGAAGAATAGCCAGGGAGAACCTGCTGGCTGGGGGGCTCTCGGAGGTCCAACCAGTCCATTTGGACTGCCTGCTAGACTATCTGCCTCCCTGCTTTCCTTCTCTTGTCTTCTAGCTTATATGCCATCTCACTTTGGAGCTCCTTGATCTCCTCTGCAGCTGCTGCTCTCTCTGACATTCCAGGGCATCAAGCCAAATTTTCTACAGCTCACTGATGTCTTCATTTCTGCTTGTAGTTTTCTTATCTTCTCTGTGCTTTGCTGCTCAGCCCTGATTCCTCTGAGCTCAAAACCCTTTTAAAGTCATTGACTGAGGACAAAATGTGATCTTTAATGTGTGTGTGTGTTTGTGTGTGTGTGAGAGGGAGGGGGAGAGAGACAGAGAGAGAGACAGAAAGACAGAGAGAGGAAAAGAGACAGAGAGATATGAGAGAGAGAGAGAGAGAGAGAGAGAGAGAGAGAGAGAGAGAGAGAGAGAGAGAGAGAGAGAGCGCCAAAATATCAAGACATCATACAGCTCTGGGGGCACAGGAGCAACCAGCAGATAAGTGGACAATTAAGTAGAGTGTTCAGCAAACGAGGATGCAGGCAGGCAGGTAGGCCAGCCAGGCCAGTCTGTCCCCTTATGCTTCCCTCCATCCTAGGCCAACAGGCTCTCCAGATTCTTTTTCAGTCTCACCTCTCCAAACCATCAGGTTCTCACTATAAGTACCCCAATCCCAACTGCCCTCCATTGGCAGTTACAGGGGCATTTCATAAGTGATATCATCACTCCTTAAAAATACAATAAGACACTTATGGCTGGATTCCTAAACTTTATGATGGCATTCCATCCAATTTATTATTATTATTATTATTATTATTATTATAGTTATTTGTACTTGTCAGTGATTTCCAATCCTGTGATTTCCAATAGAAGCTAATATCGTGAAGTGTTGACTTAAGTATTCAAATATACTTCATGCTATCAGGCAAAAGATAAATATTAATCTAATTATATAATTTGTGAGAATTATATGAAATAGAAATTTAATTTCATTTGTTTTCATGTGACTATCAGTTTACCTCATACCTTTCGTTGAGACTTTTCTTTGTTCTTTTTTTGGTTGTGGCTCTATAGATATATATTTTTAATTCTTCATAGAGTTTATTCAATGAATAATTGATTTCATTAAAATACCACACTAGAGTTTTTTTTAATATTTTTAGTAAAAATAGTTTCCTGGGTTTTTTTATTTTTGGTATTTTATTTGCTTGATTTTTGTTACTGTTTTAGAAGGTAGAAAACTGTTAAAAAGATGAGGAAAAAAGATAAGGAATTCCTCATGTAGATGGAACCTACCATAGGACTAAGTTCAGTAATAATTTGTGTAGAAAATATAAGAAAGGAGAGAGCCAAAATGTTAATAAAGATTATGTGCAATTTGCACACCCTTCACTAGTCTGTAACTTTATAAATGGGAAGTAATTTATTATTATATCTTTATAGTGTGAAGTCAGGCATGTGTTGTCACTTATCTTTAGGCATTAGGATTTGGATCTCTGTGCAGTTTTATAACTTTATACAAATTTTAGAAATATTTGTTACATATCCTGAATAGAGTTATTAATATTTTATAAAATATGCATAAATTATAGGATATCAAAATGTATTTCAATGTGAAAACTAGATATAAACTAATACTTTTTTCAACACTATCAAAAAGAATTTAATACTTAAGTTTCAACTTTAAAAGATAATAAAGAATTTGACATGTAAGAAATAGACACAATGAAAATAAAAATATTTAATGTTTATATTTTAAAAAATTATATGGTTAAAATGATTGGCTTGTTTATAGTTATAATTTTGTTTTTGTTTTTGTTTTTCGGGCCACACTGTTTGATGCTCAGGGGTTACTCCTGGCTAAGCGCTCAGAAATTGCCCCTGGCTTGGGGGGACCATATGGGATGCCGGGGATCGAACCACAGTAGCAATCTTTCCTCGGCTAGCGCTTGCAAGGCAGACACCTTACCTCTAGTGCTGCCTCGCCGGCCCTATAGTTATAATTTCATAGCCATTATTTGTGTTAGATATATATCCATAATATTTGTTATTAAATGATCATCTTGTCCATAGTTAGAAATTCATAGCCATTATTTGTATTAAATTTACATTCATAATAATGGTTATTGAATTAATTATTAATACAGTGAATTTTTTTATCATGATTATTTACAAAGTAATAGCTGGCATTCTTGTTTTGTTGTTAGGCCACATCCAGCAGCTCTCAAGGGTTACTCCTGGCTCTGCTCAGAAATCGCTCCTGGCAGGCTCCAAGGACCATCTGGGATGCTGGGGATTGAACCTGGGTTAGCTGCATGCAAAGGAAATTCCCTACATGCTGTGAGATCATCATTCTGCCCTATATTTGGAAGGATTAATTCTCACCATTCTGAGAAACATGGCATTATACACTTCTAATATGAGCAAAAATAAATGCACTAATGCATTAATAGATACCAATAGTGCCAGTACATTTCAATAACTATGATTGATTATTTCTTAGTATTTTTATATATATTTTGTTACTTTTCTTTTACTTGAAATATAATTGAAACAACAGAATATAAACTTATGGTGTGCAATATGACTTTTTACAGTGCAAGCTAGTATATCTATCATATGATAATCACAACTTTCTTTTTTGTATCATTTAAGAGAAACATCAAAAATATAGTATTTTTAGATCCCTGAACTCCGGGCTTGGGAGGGTGTCTCTCCCTTCCCGGAGCAGGATTTTTAGCCGGCATGGACGGGCAGCTGGCAGGCCCCCCCATTGGCCAGCTGCCTCGTGGTCCAGCCTAGGGTAGGGGGGATCGGATCTGGGTCACCCGACCCCCCTCTCCCCCATTCCTCCGGATCTCCAGGTGGGTTCCAGGGAGGAGCTGATGGGGCACCCGGGGTTTTCCCCACTCCCAGGCCGGGCCGGGACAATGGCCTGGGGCGGGGAGCAAATCCCTGAACTCCGGGCTTGGGAGGGTGTCTCTCCCTTCCCGGAGCAGGATTTTTAGCGGCATGGACGGGCAGCTGGCAGGCCCCCCCATTGGCCAGCTGCCTCGTGGTCCAGCCTAGGGTAGGGGGGATCGGATCTGGGTCACCCAACCCCCCTCTCCCCCATTCCTCCGGATCTCCAGGTGGGTTCCAGGGAGGAGTTGATGGGGCACCCGGGGTTTTCCCCACTCCCAGGCGGGGCCGGGACAATGGCCTAGGGTGGGGCTTAGGGGGTGGAGTTTGATTTGGTGGGTGGCAGATAGCTACTTAGCTATACTCAGTCTATCACTGGTAATTTCATACCAGTCTACATTTTGCAACCCGCGCGGGGGAACACTTGCTCCTTCCAACCATCAGTACCCCAGATTTACCCTTCTTAACTTCAGTAACACATAGTTCTAATCTCTGACCTAAGACATACAGTATATCTAACAAATCCCAGAACTATTTAGAAGGACATAAATTGAACACATATATGTTTTGAATATTATATGGGTATTTTCTTTAGCTGATGTAACTCTCTACATATTCTTCTACCATGATGCTTCTATTCACTTTTCATCTGTCTTTTCTTTGTAAGCTGTTCAGTAAGGATTGTTAGTGGAACTGTCCCTCAGTTTGATGCCTATGATTGAACTATGTCATGGAAATTGCTGGTCTTGTTCCTATTGCCTCCAGATGCACCAATAACGCCCCATGGCATTGATTCTTGTTTGCATAGACACATTAAAATGGGAAAACACCATACATACAGATAAGTTCTTATCTAATAAATTTCAGTACAATGTACCTTACACCCTGAACATTGATATAATGACCTGGCACAGGCCTCAGAAGAATGGGCATCCTCCATTCACGCCGGAACCAGGCAAGCTAACTACGAAACATCCAAGGTCTTTTACAGCAACAACTGGAAGCAGTCCTCTACCAGGAAAGACACTACCAAGGGTCTGACATCGACCTCTTAAAAAGAGACTTCCGTTTACACTGAGAAGACTTGACAGTAACAATGACCTGCACTACAGGACATGGTTCTCTCTAGTCCCCCTTAAGTGTGAGGTGAAACGAGAGGATGCTCTGCACCATCCTGACTGCAATATGGGATATGCAGACTCCAGGATCTTTAATACAGAAGCATGATACCAACAACAGAGACTATGTGAGGAATGGAGGTGTATTGCCACTACAGATGATGACTTGAATTGGACAAACTAATTTGCCTGGAGCCTAGAATCAGTCCTGTGCCAGGAAACTTCAGGGGTAAGGACTCCTTGTATTTAGACCATAATTTGTCTTTCCATGTCCCTTATGTTTTGGTGGGCCTATGCAAACAAATGCCACTTTAATACCTTTTTTTATTATGATCCCTTGACTCCAATTCTTAAGAAAAACAAGCCACTAAAACTTTTGATGTTAACTTAAACTAGTTAGCATGTGCATGGAACTAGAGAAATGTACTTTGCCCTCAATGTTTAAGGAGTTACATAAGTCTAATGCCTTTAGATTATATTGTGTGCTGCTAAGAAATAGTATGTACTACAACTGGGGATTTGAGGGACAAAGTAATTGTATTGTACAGGGGTTCAGTTTTGTTTCTATTAATGTTCTTTGGCTGAAAGTTCAAGGCTGGGATATCATTGATGGGACTACCGAGAATTCTGTTTATGGGTGATTGGGCTTCCACTGTAACTTTACCCTGTCCTCTTTCTTTGCATTTTTGTTGTCATAATTAAAAAAAAAAAAAGAACCAGAAAAAAAAATAGTATTTTTAGCACTAAACTCAAAACTATGAACTGTATCTTCAGAAATTATCCTTCATACTTTATTCGGTGTTCTATATTTATAGTATCTGGGGTCACCTCTAGTATTGTTTGATTAGGCAATACTATCCTGGGAATCAAACTTGGGCATTCAGCATGCTCCAGACCTTTAAGTTATATTCTTGAATAAAACAATAGGTTTTAAATGACCTACCTCTATCATTCACTTGAAATTTCTCATTAACATTAAAGAACATATTTCTTTACTTTCCTTACAAATATGATGTCCATTATTTATAGCATATTTCTATTTGCTTCAATCACTCCTTTTTAATGTGAAAATATCTGCCACATTAAAGATATTTTTGCCTATAATGTTGACTAGATTGATAATTATTTCATGGCTTTCTACTCATCTATCAGTATAACTATTGGATGCCAGTACTATAAAAATAAGGTTTAGCATTTACATGCATTCATTTATAACAGTATAGCCTTTATTGTTGATTATATTATTCCTAATTAAACATTTATTATTTATATTTTATAAGGCAAATTATTGTTCGATATAAGCCAATGTGGTCATATTTTATACAGTCCAATTATGTATGGACAAATCTCTACATATTATTTGTAGCTGAGTTGAAGACATTGGATTATTTCCAATTTATTACTCCTCTGAGTCAATACAATATATGAGGTCACTGATACATGCAATTAGAATAACATCAATATTATTGAAAACTTGACCAGAGTAAAATATAAATTTTACTGAGTTAAAGAAAAATTGCATAATGTGTCAGATGCAAGGAATTGTTGCTCAAATTTATTCCATGGTAATTGTTGATAAAACAGATGGTAATTTAAGATCAGCATACATCCAAAGTTGCTGAATGAAAACATCCAAAGAGAATATTCTCTTCTGCCAACTTAAACAGAAATAATGGAAAAAATTACAGGCATGAAGTATTTCTAGAAATTGGATGCTGCAATCACATTCTGTCAAAAAATTTTAGATAACCCAAGTTTGAGTATATATTGAATAGTATAGATGTCCATTTCATGTCTACAGTTCAAAAGGATAGGTAAAAATGATCCACTAACAAATCTAAAAAGGAGTATTGGAATTGAAAATATTAATTATACATATAAGCAATGGAATGATATAAGTTACTGTGTCCTTTAAATAATTTTAATAACTTTTGAACATCTTTTAGTTCAGGGAACATGATATTATGATAAATGTTAATGTAAACAATGATAATGCAAAAATTATTAGACATTAAATGTAGTCTTTGTAACTAATATTAAATTACATTCATATTGTTTTAAATATGATTTTATTTTCAGTATCAACATATATTTAAAATATTTAAAATCATATAAAACTCTTGGAATAACTGGATTTATCATTTCACTTAATTAACTAATCATTTGCTTTAAGAGAAATAAGTCCATATGCTCTATTTTTTATCTCAAATCATTGAATTCAAATAATCAGAACACTTAAAATACAGTAGGCTTTCATTAAAACTATCTGAGAGGCACAATTTGAGTTTATTAGGATCACATATATTGTGATAATGAGAATACTAATTAAAATATGTCCTAGATTTTACATTCACTAAATATTATTCAAAAATTCAACCTATCCATTCTCTTTGCATATTAAGTTCAATGCTTCCAACAAAAATCTAAAACATAGAAAGTAGTATTCAAATATATGCTATTATTAATATAATCTTGTAAAAGAAAAGAGGATGAAATATTTATATGGCATTCATCAATGAATGATACTAATAAAAACATTAATCAAATTCATCTTACCGCATTTGAACACTCATTATAATTGAATGACTATTATCAATAGAAACAACTAATAAAAATATACCATCCATACATTAACAATGAGTATTAAAACATTCAGAAAGCTTTCTCTATAGCTTTAAATTTGTAATAATTGTGAATTATCATAACATGGAGAGACCATTCACTACATGCTTTGCTTCTGGGGTCAAGATCATTCATATTATAGGCACTCAATTAAGCTAGAAATAATAAGCAATGTTCTCAGTTCTTATAAACTTCCATGCTCTGCTTCACATTTGTGGCTTTGTGTATATGGTCCTTTTTTTTTTCTTATAAAATATAAATGTACTCTAATAACAACTCCAGGTAAAGAAGAAGTTTAAATCTATCTCATCTATACTAGTCAATAAACTACTTATTATTCTTTTAGCATCTTTGTTCATTTCTTCTTGATATTGGAGGTTATGAAGTTTGCTGTTCACTAAAAATGCAAAACATCATTCTTCCAGATATTTATAATTGCTGTTTCAAAATAACTCTTACTCCTCTTCAGAGAGTAGAATTACTTTGCCTTAATCTGTACATATCATTGACCACATATTAAATTTCACATCTTGAATAATTATTTAAAGTAACCAAGAAATGCATATTTATACAGGCAGCAAAGATTCAGTACTCTCTAAATATGACTCTATTCTCCTTCTACCTAAAACAACATTTTTACTTTTCCCTGTAAGCATCTCCAGTTGTCAGTTGGATTTCTATATTTCCCTAAGTTATAAACTAAATATTTTTCTGTATATTCCAATTAGCTCTAACTAGAACTATTACACATCATTCACAATGTTGAAAATGCAATATTTTTCTGATCATAAAATGTATTTTAATAAATCTTTTATCATTTTTGTTTTAATGGAATCTTAAACCAAAATAAATAGTAGTGTAAAAGAAGACAAAGCAGAAAGAGACAACACATAGTGATTTGAACATATTTGATAAATAGAAGAGTGAAATTTAATGGTATATAGGCTGAAGAGATATTTAAAATGGTGACATAAAAGAAAAAGGTAAAAAGAAAAGGTATGATTAATAGAAAAATCTAACATATCAAAAGATAAAGTGATAATCTCATGAAACAGATTAAAATAGATATGCAAATTGCAACAGCATAGAAATTTAAAATTGTGTAAAATTACTAGTATCACATAAATTATAAGATATAAATTTCAGGCACATATTAGGGGCTAAGCTGATATTGTCTAAAATGATGTTCTTGAGAAAGAAACTAAAGACTAAAATTATGTTATAAAGCAGACACTCTTACTGATTAAATGTGAACATATTATTTCAAGAAAATATTATGAATAAATAAGATAAATTTAATCTATACATAGGATCATAAATAAGCTCCTCCTATCAGTCAATTCACATTAACAAGAAATTTAGAAATATCCAACAGAAAACAGTTAAATCCCTTCTTTGAAAAAATGTCAGAGGTATTAAACTCCCTGATTTGAGAAGTTATTAAAAGCAAAATTATGTATAATAGCAGAAAGGTGCTCATATAAACAACAACAAAAAAAGACAGAATAGAGGTGCTCTGAAATAAACTAATGCATATATGGTCAACTGAAAATTTTCAAAGGCAACAGGGGTACACTGTGGAGAAAAACTAATAGTTTTACCAAATGATTCTGGAAACATTAGAAAAGCACATGCACAAAAACAGGATTAAGTTTCTCTATTAATCACCCAAAAAAAGTAACTAAAAATGAATAAAAGATTTCGACAAATGACATGAATCACAAAAATTCTAGAAGAATAAATAATAAGGTCCTAAGCATCGATCTTTACAGGATGACACTGATAGCATAACAACAACAAAATCAGCACATAGAATCATATCAAATTTAAAAGCTTTAGCACTGGATTGAAAGAGTGTGTATAGGGGCCGGCGAGGTGACGCTAGAGGTAAAGTGTCTGCCTTGCAAGCGCTAGCCAAGGAAGGACCGCTGTTAGATCCCCAGAGTCCCATATGGTCCCCCCAAGCCAGGGGCAATTCCTGAGTGCTTAGCCAGGAGTAACCCCTGAGCTTCAAATGGGTGTGACCCGAAAAAACAAGAAAAAAAAGAAAAAGAAAAAGTGTGTATAGAAAAAGGATATTTAACATTACTAATCATTAGGGAAATTCAAAACAAAACAGCAATGAATTATATCATCTCATATCTATAAAGACTATAATCAAGAAGATAAATACTCAATTAGAATTTGAAGAAAAGGGAACCATTTAACACTGTTGATTAAACCATAAATTGGTTCAGAGACTGTGAAGAAACTATGGAACTCATTAAAATAATTATGGACTTTGATTATTGTTATGTGGCCATGAAAAAATATATCATGCTGGTATAAGATATTGATCTACAGCAAAGTTATACTTATAATTCAGGCCTGGGAATGTGAGCAATTTGTAACCTCAAATTTTCTGTAAATTTAAAACTAATCTAAATTTTTCCGCTCTTATTGTTTTTTAATAAAAGCTACAAACTGGGTGTCTGGAGTGATAATACAGCAGTAGAGCATTTGCCTTGTACTCAGCTGACACAGGATGAACCTGGGATTGATACCTGGAGTCCTTTTCCCCACTCTTCAAGCCAGCAGCGATTTGAGCTAATAGCCAGGAGTAACCCCTGAGCACTGCTGGTTGTGGCCCCAAACACAAAAATAAATAAATAAATACATAAATAAATAACTGTTACAAATTGGGATAACAATATTTATAAGTCACCTTTATTTAAAAAGACATACATCTTAATATATTAGAAACCTAAAATTATATTAAAAATGAACATCAATTTGCAGTTACAAAATGTTTAAAAGACACAAACAATATTTTAGTGGATTTTTTTAAGATGCAAAAAAGAAAACACTCTATATCATTAGCCATTGGAAAACTATTATCAAATCATAACATATAGCTGCATCACCAGCAGAATAAAATTTTTAGGAGGCTTGATTGTACAAAATTTTAGTGAAGATTGAAATCAACTGAATTACTTTACAATATTGTGAATGAAAATAATATATTGGTTTGGCAGTTACTTACAAAGTAAAGATGGCCATATAATCCAGTATCTCATGATATTAGAGAAATAAAATTGGTTTTAAAAACTATGGGTTTATAAAAATTTTACTCCTATTTACTAATATTCAAACTATCCAAATAATATGTATATGTTGTATCAATAAGCAAACTGGTAAATACAGATTATGGACTATTCAGAATTTGAATGAATAAAATATTGATGTATGCAACACAATTGGATTTATTCTGATGTTATAATGAGGAATGAAAGAAATAAGTATCAATTGTTATTTGATGTGGATATTAAAGTAATATTATAGAATCTAAGATATTTATTTTGCATATGGCAGACCATGGTTTAATCCTCAACTTCTCATAATATCTCCATAGTGCATTGCTAGAAACAATCCGTAGCAGCAATTATAAAGCTATGAATAAGCCCTGAACATCATCCAGTAAGCCTCAAAACAACAAAAATATGACCTGATATTTGACTTAATTTATGTCATTCAGAGTCTCAGAAAGGCAAATTTAAAGGAATGGTAATCAAACAGGTGACAGCCAGAGAATGAAGACAACATAGTGGAATTCTTCAAAAGGCTGGAAGTTGTTTTTAGGAGTGATTAGATTGTTTCATGCTCTGTTTATGATGATAGCTCTATTTATTTACATTTAAAATTTATAAGAATGCATGTCCAGAGAAAAGGTAGATATGTTTTATTACAATAAAATACTTATGAGGCCAGAGACATAGTAGAAGGGGTAGTTCAATCCTTTGAAATTTCTTTGGTGCTCTTAACATACCAGAGTGATCCCTGAGCACAAAATCAGGAATATCTATACAAAGATATTATAGGAGATCATAGTAGGCATCCTATTTGAATTTTTCAATCTATAATAAAACCAAGATCCTTACAGTACAATTTAATTAGCTAAAAACTTATGCAAAGAAAAGTAAAATTGAGACTTTCTTTAATGTATAACTAGTGATAAGTACATAAGGACATGAGGCTTCCTAATGATAAATCAAATTGCTTTACTTGTGCTACATTTTTGAGTAATAAATATAGTCAAGTCATTATCATAAAATTATTTTATAAAACATTATAGACATGGCTTTAAATCTGTTTTTGTGATGTTTAGCCACCACCTGGAAATGTAGGCCTGAAGGATGGGTGCTCAGGAGGTCCAACAGTGCCTAAGGTTAAATCCAGCACATAGTGTATGCAAAACCACATACTTCATCCCATTTAGCTTTGTCTCAGAACCTATCAAAATTTTTAAATGTCTTAATGCATATTATATAATACATTCTCTGATAATCTTTAAGTAGAAAATAGATTAAAATTTATTGAATTTTTTTCCCACTTGGTTTCTCAAATCTCACAGAACATATACTAACAGATATTTCAACTTGTTTCTTATCACTGAGCTGAAAAAAAAAATGATGAACCTTTCCATGATGTTCTGATTGCTCATAAACGCTGGGGCAATTTCAGGGCAGATAGAAGAATGAGACTATTGGAAATACCTCAACGTTTTAGAATTTGTCAAATGCTGAGTCAAAGATCCATGAGGGTAGAAATCATTTGCTTCCTGCTTATGATTTGAGTCATCTCCTGCTCACTCAGCCATTTCCAAGAAGGAATTGCCACAGAACAGTTCCAAGTTACAGTTTATCTTAGGATGGTTAAAAATCAATTGTAGTACAAAAGAAACAGGACAAATAGGAAGTACTGGCCCGGTCAAATAGCAACAATGAAACTTGGTTTTAAAATGTTGTTGGCAAGGAAAGAAAATAACATGCAACAAAATCATCAATCAAATCATACTATCAAAGAAAACAGCTTGAAATTCTTGAGTTTCTAGTAATACTCCTAAAGTTGCCAGTGAGAAGAAAACAAATCCTTTGATATGTAAATCTTCAGCTCTTTGAAGATGCATAAACTGAGGAACCACTCTGAGAACTACTTCAGAAAAGGACAAGTAATAGGAGAATTTAAAGGTCATAAGGAAAAAAAAAACCAACCATAATTAAAATCTAAGGCTTTTCTATTTTACAACACCCAGATTTTTTAAATTACTTTATTTAAATACCTTAGTTCGGGAATAATTTTAATAATAAATTTCAATCATGTAATTTTCTTTTTGCTTAAAGTTTTAAAGAACTGTAGATTTATATTTAATTATTGAAAGACTAAATTAAAATCAATTAAGAATTATTGAGATTTAAGTTTTAAATAACTACTGTTGACTAACATGAAACTACTTTTTCTTTCTTTTCTTTTTTTTTTTTTTTTTTTTTTTTTTGGTTTTTGGGTCACACCCGTTTGACGCTCAGGGTTTACTCCTGGCTATGTGCTCAGAAATCGCCCCTGGCTTGGGGGGACCATATGGGACGCCCAGAGATCAAACCGCGGTCCGTCCTACACTAGCGCTTGCAGGGCAGACACCTTACCTCTAGCGCCACTTTCCCTGCACCGAAATTACTTTTACTAATATAATTGCTTTATTTAAGTAACTTGGTTAAAAATTGTCCATAGTCGGATTTTTACACTACCCTTCATAGGGAATATTTCATGCCACGAATGTCTCCTGAAACCCACCCACCCAGCCAAACTGCCCCTCTCTGAGGCAGGTAGTTTTTATTCTCTGTCTGTCTGTCTGTCTGTCTGTCTGTCTGTCTGTCTGTCTGTCTGTCTGTCTGTCTGTCTGTCACTGTCTGTCTCTCTGTCTCTCTCTGTCTCTCTCTCTGTCTGTCTCTCTCTCTGTCTCTCTCTGTCTCTCTCTCCCCTCTCCAGTGTGATGAGTTCCAACTATCATAGTCATATCAGTTTCTTCTCTTTTATAACTGCATGCACCTATCTTAGTGGCAGATTGCTACCATAGACTGGTCCTGCTCACCTTCAACTATTGTCTATTAATCTTCATATATTGTCTTCTTCATCTTTACCTTCCTTAGCTATTGTCTTCATCTTCATCTATTGACATCTATTGTATCTACCATATTGTCTTTTATTTTGTTGTTGTTGTTGTTGTTGTTGTTGTTTGGGGGGGGCACGCCTGGTGGTGCTCAGGGATTACTCCTGGTGATGTGCTGCTCAGAAATCGCTCCTGGCTTGAGGGACCATATGGGATGCAGGGGGACCAAACCATGGTCTATCCTAGACTAACACTAGCAAGGCAGATGACTTACCGTTTGCACCACAGCTCCGGCCCCTGTCTTATGTTTTTATTCCCCACAAATGAGTGATATTATTTTATGTCTATCCCTCTCTTGGACTCATTTCACTGAGAAAATTAACTTCCATATCCATCCATGTATAAGAAAATTTCATAACTTCATTTTCCCTAAGAGCTGCATAGTACTCCACTGTATAAATGTACCACAGTTTCTTTAGCAAATCATTTGTTGTCAGACACCTGATTTGTTTTCAGATTCTGGCTATTGTAAATAGTGCTGCAATGAACATAGGAGTACAGAGGATATTCTTTCTGTGTTTTTGTGTTCCTAGAGTATATCCCTGAATTGGTATTGCTGGACCATAGGAAAGTTCAATTTTCAGTTTGTTGAAGAATATTCATCTTGTTTTCAAGAAAGGCTGGACTAGTCAGCAGTGAATGTTATAGTCCCTTTGCCTTTGCATTTATGCCATCCCTGGTTATTGCCATTCCTTGTGATGTGTGCCCATCTCTGTGGTATCAATTAAAATGATTGTGTTGTTTTGAGTTGCATGCCCCTGATGACTAGTGATGTGGCACATTTCTTCATGTAACTTTTGGCCATCTGTATTTCTTCTTTGAGAAAATATCTATTCATTTATTCTCCCAATTATTGGATGTGTTTAGATTTTTTTTTGTTAAGTTCTGTCAGTACCCTGTACTTTATATATCTTTACTCCTTAACAGATGGGTATTGAGTGAATATTTTCTCACATTCTGTGAGTAGCCTTTGTAACCTAGTGACTGTTTACTTTAAAGTGCAGAAGCTTCTCTGTTTAATGTAGTTCCTTTTGTTTATATTTGCTTGCACTTGCTTAGATAATGGTGTTGTCTCTTTGAAGATGCCTTTAGCATCAATGTCATAAAATGTTTTATCTATAATTTTCTCTCAGTACCTTTTGGTTTCAGGTATGATACAAACATCTTTAATCCATTTTGTTTTGACCTTTGCGTATGATGTTAATATGAGGTCTGAGTTCACTATTTTGCATATAGTAGAACAGTTTTCCCAACACCACTTGCTGAAGAGGCTTTTTTTGCTCCAGTATTACTTGCCCCTTTATCAAAGATTAATTAATTGTATCCCCAGGGTCAGTCTCAGAATATCAAGTCTATTCCATGATTCTGAGGAACTCCCTTTATGCAAAAAACATGCTGTGCTAATGACTATTCTTTCTAGTGCAGTTTAAACATGGAGAAAGTAATGCCTCCCATCTTTTTCCTAAGGATTGTGTTAGCTATTCATGGTTTTTTTTCTTCGAAATGAATTTCAAGAGTGTTTTATTCATTTCTTGAATCAGTGTTTGGTAGTTTTTCTTTGTACTTGTCTTTCACCTCTTTAGTTAGGTTCACTACCAGGTACTTAATTTTCTGTGACACAATTGTGAATGGGATTGTTTGTTTTTTTTTTTTCATTTTTTTATTAAATATAAATTTTATTTTAATCATAGTGGCTTACATATCATTGACAATAATATTTTAGGTACATATTAACATAAAATCAAGGGAATTCCCATCACCGAATTGTCCTCCCTCCACCTATGTTCCCGTCCTTCCCATATCCTCTTCCCTTACCCCCGGGGCTGCTAGAATAAGTGGTCCCCCTCTGTGCCTAGCTTACTACTTAGTGATCTTACAATTATTTGGTCTTGGTACCTCCCTTATCCACCCCCCCAATTGGGAGGTGGGACTAGATAGTTCAAGTTATGCAGTTTTGTTTGAAGAAGAGAAAAGTAATAACCTGGAGAAAAAAAAAGAAAAAAAGAATCAGATATCTGGAAATGGGTGGAGTCCTTGCAGTGGTCCTCAAACTATGGCCCGAGGGCCACATATTGTATTTGTATCAGTTTTGTTTCTTCATTGCAAAATAAGATATATGCAGTGTGCATAAGAATTCGTTCATAAGTTTTGTTTTTACTATAGTCAGACCTTCCAATGGTCTGAGGGACAGGGAACTGGCCCCTTATTTAAAAAGTTTGAGGACCTAGAGGCTTTTATCCTTGGTTTGAGAGACAAAGGGGGAAAAAAAGGTGAAACACCACAACAGTACATAAAGAACTGTCAAATAAAATATCCAGTGAGCATTCTAAAACAAAACAAAACAAAAGGGTAAGCACCATATAAAAGCCATGGTATTGAGATAAAAATATGTCGCAGAGCACATAAGAAAAGAAAAGAAGAAAATAAAGAAATAAATATAAATGGAGACATCCACTTCAATAGCCAAACCACAACAATGATATCAACAAAAAATAGATAAGTAAATAATAATAAAAATTGTTTTGTGCTTTTTTTCCCCTCCTACAGATGCACAGTAAATGTTGGGGTCATTCGAAAAGGAATTTCCTTTGCCTAAGAGATACAGGATTTCTCCACTCTTGAAGTATATTGTCATGGGATTAACTATAGACTCCTTTCAGGTTCATTTACTCTCCCCTTGGTGCTTTTGTGGTGTATGGAAGACTTCTGCTCCTTCCTGGGTGATAACATCAGACCTCTGTATCTAGTGGTCTCAGTATCTGCAAGAGTCAAGGAGTTGAACTTATGATTGTGTCTTTCTTTGTGAATCTAGAAGTTCTGTTCCCTCAGTGTCATTTTAATCTGTCTTCTGTGGTGGGTGGTCCTGGTCTTTGCGCTGATCCTAGGAAGGGGCCTGGGATAGTGTCTTCCGTTATGTTTCCGGAGGTCCCCTTCCATTGCAATAGTCTCAGACAGACCTCTGGAACTAGGGATCATAGTGTTTGGTTTTTTAAATGTCCCTTTCTTCTTTTCATTATCAAGTATATAAAAACGGCATAGAGTTTTGCATGTAAATTTTGTAGCTTGCCACTTACTATACAAAATATTGTTTCTAGGAGCTCTTGGTAAAATCTTTTGCTTTTCTAAATATAATAATGTCATATGCAAGCTGTGGGAACTAGACTTTTTCCTTTCCTAGCTGGATTCCCTTGATATCTTTTTCTTGTCCAATTGCTATGGCAAGTACTTTCAGAAATATGTTGAAGAGAAATGGCAAGAGGTTACAAACTTGTCTTGTGCCAAATATTAGAGGAAAGTTTTAATTTTTCTCCATTGAGTGTAATATTTGTCACGGGCTTGTGGTAAATATCCTTGATTATATTGAAAAAATTTCTGTCAATTCCTATCGAGTTTTTTAAACCAAGAATACCTTGCACCTTGTAGAAGCTTTCTCTACATCTATTGATATAATAATATAATTTTATTTTTGGTTTTTGATCTAAACTCATTAGTTCACAGGGGATACTCCTGACTATGCACTCATAAATCATTCCTGGACAGTTCTCAGGAGACCTTATGGGATCCAGAAATCAAACATGATTCAGCTGCATGCCATGCAAATACCCTTCCAGTGTGCTATTGCTTTGGTTCCTGTTTTTTCTTTGGTTGATATAGTGAATTATATTAATTGACTTCCATATGTTAAACCTTCTTTGCATCTGGAAAGAATCTTACTTGTTCATGGTGTATGATCTTCTTGAGGAGTTACGGGATCTTATTTGCTAGATTATTAAGGCTCTTTGTATCTGTGTTCATCAAGGATATTGGCTTGTAGATCTCTTTTTCTGTGGCATCTATAAGTGCTGTTGATATCAAGGTGATAATAGCTTCTTAAAAAGTGAGATTGTTTCTGTTTCTTCAATTTTCTGGAAAAGTCTGAAAAGGATTGATCGTAGGTTCTTTTTAAAAGTTTGAAAAAGTTCACTAGTCAATCTTTCTGAGCCTTGGCTTTTGTTTTTGGAAATCCTTTTGTTTATCATTTCAATTTTCTAATAGATATAGGTCTGCCCTGATATTTCAGATAATCTTGGTGCAAACTTTGATGATTATAGGAGTCCAAGATTTAATTTGTTTCTTCCAAATTATCTTGTGGTATAAAGTTTTTCAATTTAATCTCTAATTACCCTTTGAATTTCTGTAGTGTCTGTAGTGACCTTCCTCATTTTATTTCTGATTTAGTTTATTAAGTTTGTGTCTCTGTGTATGTCTTGGTAATGGTTTATTGATCTTGTCTATTTTTTTTTTTCAAAAAACCAAGTCTTATTTTTATTGATCTTTTGGATTATTTTGGGGTTCCCATTTCATATGATTTTTGTTTTAAGCATTATTATTTCCTTCAATCTCTTTAATTTTGGTTTATTTTGTTGGGTATTTTCCTATTTTTTAAGTTGTACCCTCAGTTTTTTTTTTATCTAAGCCCTTTATTTCTTGTTGAAGAATGCCAGCAAAACTATAGAATGTTTTTCTTAATACTGCTTTTCTGTTCTGCAAATTCTGATATTTTATGTATTCATTCTTTTTGTTTCTATTTTGATTTTCTCTGATTTCACTTTTCACCACAGATTATTCAGAGGTAAGATGTTTAATTTCCAGGTGTTGAAGTTTTTTCTCTATATCGTTTTGTAATTCTCTACTCTTTTTAGTGCATCATGATCTGAGAAGATACTTTATAAAATTTCTATTCTTTTGATTTTATGGAGTTATATTTTATAGCCCAGCATGTTATCTATCTTGGATAATATTTCTTGTAAATTAGAAAAGAATGTGTGTCCAGCTTTATGTGGATTAAAAACTATATATGCATATGTAAATGTTATATGATATATAGGTATTTATAGTTATATTATATATTTTAGACAATACACACACATGTGCACAAACACAACACACACACACATATATAGTAAGCCACTCTTTCATTTCCTCCTTGAAAGCCAGTATATCCCTGTTAAGTTTTAGCCTGGTTGTTATATTAAAAGGTAGAAGACCGGGGCCAGCGAGGTTGTGCTGGAAGTAAGGTGTCTGCCTTGCAAGCGCTAGCCAAGGAAGGACCGTGGCTCGATCCCCTGGGGTCCCATATGGTCCCCCCCAAGCCAGGGGCAATTTCTGAGCACTTAGCCAGGAGTAACCCCTGAGCATCAAATGGGTGTGGCCCCCCCAAAAAAAACAAAAAAAAGGTAGAAGTATGGTGTTGAAATCTCCACTAATATTATGTTGCCATTAATGTCTTTCATCAAGTCTCTTAGCAGTTGTTTTAAGCATTTTGCTGAACATTCATTAGGTGCATAAATGCTTAGTTAGAAGTATGATTTATTTTTGATGTGCACATCTCTTGATTAGAAAGAATGCCCGTTACACTCTCTCTCTCTCTCTCTCTCTCTCTCTCTCTCTCTCTCTCTCTCTCTCTCTCTCTCTCTCTCTCTCTCTCTCTCTCTCAAGTCTATGTTGTATGACCACACCAGCCTTTTTCCCTTTTTCAGAGAATATTTGCTTGGATGATTGTTCTTCAACCTTTGACTTGGAATCTGTATTTGGTCTGACAATTCAGATATATTTTTTGGAGGCAGCAAAATGTTGGATTCAATTTTATGATTCATTTTGCTACTCTGTGTCTATTAACTGGTGCAACTAGTCCACTGATATTTAGAGAGATGATTTTCATGAGACTAAGTGTCATTCTTTTATTTGGAGTTTGATGTATTTGTTGGATCTGTCATGCCGTAAACACTTCAGTTCTTCTTTTAAGGTTAGTTTTGAATCTTTAAAGCTTCTGAGCTCTTGTTTATCTGTGAAAATCTGTATCTTTCCTTGAAATCTAAATGAAAGTTTGGCTTTGTGAAGTGTACTTGGCAAAGCATTCCTTTTGTTAAATTTTGTCACTATTTAAACCACTGCCTGTGAGCCTTGAGGGTTACTTTTGATAAATCTTAAGGATGCTTCTTTGTATATAATTTTGCTTTTTATCTTGCTGCTATCAGCACTCTATCTATATATGTTTTTTATCATTGTTACTAGGATGTGCTTTCAGTGATTTCCTTTGAAACTCTTATAGCTAGTATTCATTGAGCATCTAGGATATGATTGCATGCGCTCTTTATTTCTGGAAACTTCCTAGCAATGATGTTTTTGACTGCTGGTTCTTTATGGAGATTTTTTTTCTTGGTCTCTGCACTCCAATGATTTTAATGTGCTTTTTTTTTAAGTGAATTTATCTCGGAGTTCTATTTTCATCTGTTTTCTTCCTTTGAAGATTTTTTCAATCTCTGGTCTTTTATTTTAAGGTTTTCTTCCAGCCTCTTCTGTTGCATGGAAGTGTTGTTCCCCTAATCTTCCATCTCCCTGATTCTATACTCAGCAGGTGTTACTCTGCTGGTGTAGTATTCCAGTGAGTTTTTCACTTTGCTTACCAAGTTTTTCAGTACTGATATTTTAGTTTATAACATTTTTCATCTCTACTTTCATAACTTCTTGAGTCTTAATTATAGATTGTTCAGTTCATTCCATGCTTTCTTTGAGTTCTTTGAACATCTTCCATACTATTTTTTAAATGTAGTCTCTCTTCTTTGAGAGTCTACATAGTTGTTTCTTACTTGTCAGATCTTCAAAGCTACCAATTTTATTAAGCCTGGTGAGGCTCTATGTTGTTTTTCCATTGTCACCTTCATAGTGTGGTACTTTTAATATGTTGTGTTGGAGTTCATTGATTAGAAGAAATGTTTAGCCTCAAACTGGAGCAGAGAGGCAGTACTCTTCTTGTTGCATGGTGTCTTCACAATGTCTTACAGTATCTGTTCTCTGAAATTACTCTTAATTCCTTAGAGTGAGCCTTTCATTCATCCTTTCAATTGCATTCCACTAAATTCCATTCCCTGATGTCTTATGCATCTCTTGCCTGGGTTCCAAAGTGGTCCTCTCAATGGCTCTCACATCACATGTCGTGGCCCTGTAGATTGGTGTCTGCCATATGGTATGCTGGGGTAGTAAGAGACTGTCATGGGTGAGTGGTGTGCAGTGAGTGATGCTAAGATAATGCTGAGGAGGATACTGTAGGCTGCTCAACTTCTTTATGGCCACATCCCTTCCAGATTAATTTTTACAAAAGCAAAAATCTTCAGACCAAAGAAATTTGGAGAGATTTTCATATAAACTTCTCACAAAAATCATTCTCTGTTATTTTTTCACTCTGAAAAAGAACTCTTCTTTTCACTGTTCTATCTTGAGTGCAAATCTGTCTTTTTCTCCTTTTACACTTTTACATCTTTGAGCAATCATTTGTGAGCTTGATAATAAAAAAGTATACACTAATTATTCAAATTGAACTCAACAATGAAATCATAAGACCCAAATTTTAACCATCAAAACTTAGATATTTTGTATCTGTATCTAACAAAATACTTTATATTTGATACATTTTTATTGCTTTTTGTTTTTTGTTGGGGCCACACCAGTGACAGGGGTTACTCCTGGCTATGGTCTCAGAAATCACTGCTGATGGGGGAGACTATATGGAATGCCATGGGGTTAAACTCTGGTCTGTCCTAGGTCAGCTGTGTGCAAGGCAAATGCCCTACGGCTGCTCCGGCCCCTATATTTGGTACATTTTTAGCTCCTTATTAATTAAAAAATGAACAAAGGTGGTACTTATTATTTGTTTAATCTTAAATTTTATTTACTTCTAGAATAATTACTTAAAAGCACCCTATACACACAGATATATTAAATAATTAAATCAATCAAGAAAAATATAAACAAACCAATATTCAAATTTTAACTGGCATTTTGGGACTGGGGCAATAGTATAGTGGGTAGGGTATTTGCCTGAACACAACTGACCCAGTTTCAATCCCTGGAATCTCATATGGTCTCCTGAGAATACCTATGAGTAATTTCTGAATACAGAGCCAGGAGTAACAGCTGAGTAGCACCAGGTGTGGCCCCCAGACAAACATTTATTATGAATTGTATTTTAAATTTTAGGTATACAGAAAGAAAATATCTATAATACCAATATTTTTAAAAAGTCAATATATGGAATTGGGATTTCATCCATAATGTGAGAGGTTATAAATAGACTCCACAAGCTCTTTTAAATACATCAATTTAATATTCTGCTAAACTGATAATAATTGATGTCATGTCTTTATGTGGAGTATAATATTAATGTTATATTGAGTCATTAATAAAATATACAATTATAAAAATAAAAAATTATCCATATAGAAATGATCCGTTAGCAATATGTTGTAGGTCTCTAAGCACTTTATAGGTTCATTTAAAAATATCTAATTGCAGTCTATAAGGCTGCACCTGCTAATAGCACACTGAATGCCATATGCATAAGCAAATTCTCTGTTTTGGTTTTTCTTCTAAAATTGGTCATATTCCACCCTAGAGATAGAAAACAAGAGAGAAAATGCAGCACAAATAAGACATTTTACCGATTTCAGACAGATGTGCTTCCCAATGAAGTTTCTTTCATATCACATCTATGGCTATGAAATTAAGTAAAATCTATGTTAAAGAGTGAAGAGCATACACACTACTGACACACACACACACATAAAAGCTTTAGTGCTCTAATTAATCTGAAGGAAGTGAAACTATAGGCCTCTACAGTCTTTCTACAAAAAGGTAGAGCAATTTCCCAAGATGTGGCCATGTAATTAAGTTCTGAAGATACAAACTTTACCAGTATGTAAACAAAAACTTAATCTGCAAAGATTATACAGCCAAAGATTTTTCCCTTAGTTTGAGAATGAACAAATCTAGAAAGAATATACAGGTTCCATTACAAGAGTTTGCAAACATCTGTCATCAATAAACTAAGTTTATACTGAATTTTATGTACCCGATCATTTTTGTTATAAAAAATTATGTTCAATAATTGATATCACAAATAATACCTTTAAACATTTCATTGTACATCTTCTGTGAATTAAACATTTCAAAGTCTTAAGAACAGAAGAGTAGCATAAGCTATACCATGACAAGGAACATAACTCAGGAAAATCATATCTTACTCAAAAAAATAAAGATTCTTTCAAACACTAAATCTCACTTGTGCAATCTGTATGATTATTATGGGTAGATAAAGGAGAGACTTGTTGTAGTGCTGCTATATGAGAGTTAAATTGATTGAATGGGTCAAAAATTCAAGTCATAGGTGCCAGAGACATATCAGAGCATGTTGGGTTGATGCTTTGCACACAGCCCACCAGAGTTCTATACCCAGCATCCTATATAATCACTTGGACCTGCCAGGAATAATTTCTGAGTGCAGTGTCAGGAGTAACAACCTCTGAGTGCCACAGGGTGTGGTCTCAAAACAAGCAAAAAAAAAAGAGTCTAGTTATAAAATAAATGTGCATATACTAGGATAACTGGAACATTGCATTAGGTCTATGCTCAGTCACAAGCTATTTTATATTAGAAAGTTGTTAAGAGTTAGATATCAGAAATTCTTATGCAATAAACTTGTTTTTAACTATGTGTAACAACAGATATTACCTAGACTTATTGTTGGTGATCATTTTGCAATGTCTACAAGAAGAAAATGATAAAATTGTACACTGATATTATATGTAACATTTAAATAAAATTATTCAACTCTACATCCAGAAGTACCCACATCTAAATTGGGTTGTATCATCATCCTTTGCTGCTTTTCTACTCTGTTGTGATAGTTGATTTTTTCACGGTCCAACACATCTTTACTTTAGAGCTTCTCTTCTACCTCTTCTTACTTTTATAAAGAAAGTTATATTTTTATTGATTATTTATTAGAACTCTGTTGGTTGTTACTCATTTTACTTTTCATTTTTTGAAACTTGGAACATAGAAATGTAAATTATGGCTCAAAAGGATATATTTAAAAAGCTCAGAATCTGATATGACATAAAGTTTCTTGTGAAAAATGTTACTCATTTTAATATATCATAAATTCCATTTTCTTTATTGATAGTGTGCTCAGATTAAAATATAATTTTGAGTCTTCTTTATCCTCTAACAAATTAACTTTTCAACTTCTCTTTTCCTTTGATTTAAGTTATTACCCTATTTTAGAAACTAAAATCACAATATCCACTAAATCTATCCTTGAGTCCAGAGTATGGTGCAAAAATTGGTCAGTTCAATAAACCTACTATATATTTTTTTATGTGTAGCAGTAGAGATCATAGAAACTTCTATTAGTAAGGGGCAAAACTAAAGTTGAGGAAGTAGCACTTATTTTTACATCATTTTATTTCATTTTCTAAAATCAGTTCTAGGTTCTCTAACAATTTATATTGCATATGATATAAGAGTTGTAGTCAATAGTCTGTAACAGTTGCATTTGGGAGGGGGTTCAACAGCAGGGCATATTCTCTGTAACTTCACTGCATTTCCTTGCCAAGATTTTCAGTACCTGTCAAAATACAAACAATAACAAATGATGAACATAACTGAACCAATATGGCCAGAGGGTAAAGACTCAAACATCAAGAATAAAACAAATATTGATATAAAATATAAATTAGATAGTAACATTGAAAGATAGATACAATCTGATTAGTTAGAACAAAACTACAACCCGAAAAGTTTAGATAGATTTGTTTAAATTTTTTCAAACAGAATTGGAGCAGGTATTCTTTATTTTAAGATGGATTTTATAATGGTGACATGTATCTTCAGTTTATGTCTCACATTCTGTGAAGAATTCTTTCTCTTTTGCTAGAATTATGGAATATATCTTATCTCACAATGATCTAGCATGATCACATCAGCATCAAAATGAATTTTTGTCCTATCAGATAAATAAAGATGCATGCACCAAAACTAACATTATAGAATAGAAATTATATACACTTAAGTTATGAAAAATTAAAATGTATTGTTCTCTTGTGTGAATATGTTGGTTTCTTTGTCTAAGTTTTGTGAAAATAAAGTTTTTTGCAGCACAAGAGCTAAATTAATATATTCATACACTAAATCACAGTAGTTTTGTTCCCAGTTAGGGCCTTAAGTTTCAAACTCAGTGCCAAACAAATGAATCTCAACATTTTAAAATGTCTTTGGAAAAGGACAGATTTAAATTCTATGTTGCATTTTACCTGCTGTTGTAAAAAATTATCTTTCATTTATATTTTAATGTATATATAGACAGAGATTCTAAAGTTTTGGCTCTGAAGGCAATTAAAACCAGAATTTTAACCTAGTAATACTTTAATTAATTAGCAGTGTGAAAAAGAGGCAGTGAAGTGAACATTTTGGTGATAGGATAGAGAGAATTTTGGAAAGCAATTAAGAGCATTTAGCTAATTAGGTAAGTAATATTGTTTCTAAACAATTATTTGTGTGTGTGCGCGTGTGTTTTCTATTGTAATGAGCATTTGAGCCGAAGTCTTTGAGTAATAACAGAAGTTTGGAATATTTCTTAATAATTTTCTTTTATTCCTTATCTGACTAGAGTAGGTTCCATTGCCACCATGAAACTGATACAGAACTTGTTGCAAAGATTCATAGTAAGCCACTGTTTCAGAGAAACAAATCAGAAATAAAATTATTTCACTTGAACAAAAGTATTAAGTGCCTAGAGAAGCTAACTTAGTAAATTAAATAGTGTGGTAGAATTAAAAATTATGTAGTAGATTAAGGAGTAGATGTACACTTTATTGCAAACAGTATGATAGGCATAAGATTGGTTTTAATTGCCTTCAGAGCCAAAACTTTACAATATCTGTTAATATATACATTAAAATATAAGTGAAAGATATTTTTTATAAGAGCAGGTAAAATGCAAGGGAGGCCAGAGAGATAGCATGGAGGTAAGGACTTTGCCTTGCATGCAGAATGATGGAAGTTCAAATCCTGGCATCCCATATGGTCTCCTGAACCTGCCAGGAGCTATTTCTGAGCATAGAGCCAGGAGTAACCTCTGAGCGCTTCCGCATGTGAGCCAACCCCCCCCCCAATATTAAATTAAAAAAAGATGAAAAAGGGATATTTAAAATAAAATAAAATAATGATGAAGAGATGGTTGTAAGTTTAGCAATCGCTAAACAGGTAAGTCATTAAATGAGGAGGACCTGTATAACTTAATTCAAAATGTCTCACAATTATATACATAAAATATAAACCCATACAATTAGAAAATAATACAAGAAATTTTATGTGCATTTCATATACATAAATGTATAATTATATAAATGTTTATTACAGTTTTGAATACCTATATAAGCATTTGTGTTATTCTGAGCCCTACTAAAATATAATATGTATTTCATACATATATTTATATATACTTGTATTTTATCGTTTGAGGCAATACTATTTAACTTTCAACAAAATTTAAAGGAACAATATTAACATATTATGAACATATGGGATCTTTGATAGGAAAGGATTATTAATAACTAGATAATTATTATTTTTAATTTTAATTTACATTAATTTTTTTCGCTATATCTAGTGGTACTTTAGATTTCTTCTGTGTCCTGGGGTCTGTGCTCAGGGAGTACTCCTAGTGGGGCTCTGATTCTAGAACTTGAATCTGGGGCAGCCTTTGGAGAGGCAAGTAAGTTCTCTATCTGATGCACTAGTTTTCCAAATGCAAGAATTATTCTTAAGTTTCAGTTGGGGTCTGCATGGTTTATACTTTCTATCAACTATAAGTTAGGCTATTTATGCATTGGTGTCTTTAGTTATTTATATGGGGAATAGAGGAGGTCTAGTATATGTTTGTACTTAAAATATTTAATAATCAATATAAAAATATTGTTACTCTTTGTATATTAAGATAATTATTTTGAGCAGTGTGACAATGAAAACATTTTATAAAATACCTATGGAATACAGAAGAAAGTATATTTGAAGATACAAAGTTTTATATATATATATATATTAGAAAAGGTAACTGAGAATAAATAATTTACCACTAAATCCAAAATATAAAAATAACTTCAAACTTTACCTCAGATGTAGAAATATGGACACTTAAAAAAATCCACTAATGAATGAGAGAAAGTAGACAGAGAAGGATCAATAACTTTAAAGCAAGGTATTTTAAAAGTTTAATGAAAGTTAAAAGCAGCTCCAGGTGAGAATTAAAAGAGATTAACAGGCCAAATACAGTAGCTTAAAATATAAAAAAGCTATGTCACCCAGAACAAAGTTATAAAGAATAGATAGTAAGAACTTCACTCTACTATAGGCTTAAATGAAATACTCAACTATCTCAAATATACACTTATCAGAATAATAGATGTAAATTCATAATCTAAGTGATTATTCATTTAACTTAACTTATTATAATCATCTGATCAATTAAAAATATCACATACAAAATTTCAGGTTAAGTCAGAAAATTTTAATTTTATTAACCAATTAATAAAATATTCTGTCCTAATGTCCACCCAAAATGAAAAATTAAGTAGTCATTTTTAGCCAAATGACTGATTAAAATCTTCCAATATTATTATAAAAATATTTATTTATAAGTAAGTTTACTAGCTATCTAACATATAATTTAAAATTTTTACAGTAAATTTGGATTATCTCAGGATTTAAAGCACTATTTTAATATTTGAATGACCGCTGCATGTTTTTCTACCTGCTAAGGGGTAAAACAAAAAATCATAAAAGTCTTTTTTTAAAGTATTTTTTACTTATTTAAACATCTTGATTACAAATATGATTGTGATTAGGTTTCAGTCATGTAAAGAACACCTCCCTTCACCAGTGCAGCATTCCCACCACCAATGTACCATAAAAGTCTTAACAAATGTAACAAGATTATTTGACAATACTCTAAACTGTATAGGTGAAAAACTTATAGTAAACAATAAAGCCAAGTTTTCTTACAGTTATATAAAACATTTATGTATGAATAATATGCAGAAAAGGGAATCTGTCCCCACATTTCTGGGGAAAAAAAAAAGGCACAGAGGTATCATCTGGAACCAAACTACCTGGGAAGAAAATTGGCCATTATTGTCTTTCTGAGCTTTGTGAAGGAACTGCCCATTTTTCTACGAGGAAAATGATGGCTGTGGTTGGGGTGTGGGTTTTTTGTTGGCAAGGTTTGTGTGTGTGTGTGTGTGTGTGTGTGTGTGTGTGTGTGTGTGTGTGTGTGTGTGTGTGTGTGTGTGTGCGCGCGCGCGCGCATGTGTAAGTGCTTGCAGAGAATGACTCAGCTGAATTCTATCGTGAATAAAGTTTTAAGAGTTTTCAGTACTGCAATCCGATCTCATCTGAGAGGATTTAGCTGTTGATATTATTTTATTTCAGCTCCAGAGCTAGGCCTTTTCTGTCGGAGGTTGTAGGGCGTGATGTTGAGTTGCTGTACATGCAGAAAGGGGAAATTACATCTCCCCCCTTTCTGAGATGGACACAGATAAATCAGTCTAGACTAGACTACTTGGGAAATATTGGTAGCCATTATTTTCTTTTTCTCTTTTTTGCTTGATGATGTGTAATTTTTAACAAATTTCAAATAATCCAGTATCATAACTAAGAGGAAAGAGTAGAGAAATAATTGACTATAATATACCCAAACACTAGAAGTTAATGTTATGGCGAGTTTGAAGTAAGAGGCATTTCATACAGCATTAGTAACAATGGAAAATAATTATATTAATCTCTTAAGAATTCATGCCAAGATAACTTAAAAAGTTCAAACAAGAATTGCCAAGTGACTTAACATTCAACTTCTGTACATCTGCAAGTAATCTGAAAATACAAATTAAGAATATAATTGTACCTTTGCATTAATTTAAAAACCATTCCTATTAACCATGACACAGAAACAAACTAATTTCTTAGTGACAGTAACAAAATAATTTGTGGGTTATATCATTATTACATTAATATATTATATCATTAATAACAGATATCATTAATGACTATTGCTCAGCTAATGAAATCTTGCCTTTTGCTACATAATGAAGAAATTGTTTTGGGGTCACAACCAGTAGCTTTCAAAGGTTTCTTCTGATTAATACTTCTTTCAGATTATACAGATAATCCTCCTGTCAGGAGGGGTGGGGGGCATATGATATAAGATGACAACCAGTTACCAACCTCAAACAAAGGTGTTTCCCCAACTTTCTCTTTCCTTAAACCTATTCCTTTGATATGTAAAAGCCCACTAGATAGGTACTTTTGTCTCACTCTTGACCTTCCTCCTTCCTGTTGATGGGTGTTGGTATAATAAAGAAAAGTAATTTTGGGCTGGCACTCAGAGATACCATCAGGTGCGAATTGGCTACATAGTTCTCTCCTGACTCTCCTGGTTAATTATTTCTTTTCTGCTACCTTGCTTCTTCAGACCCATCTGCCTAAGTGGTTAGAAACATGGTGTGTGGGATGATTTCACAACTCATGGATTTTTATTTTACAATATGGGATACAGGAGGTCAAACCTAGGTTGGCTGTGTGCAAGGCAACCTGCTGTACTATAGCTCTGGGCCACATATACCAAATAGTTATTTGAAAAATAAATGGTGTTTCCATATGTTGCTATGAGATATTGCTATTCATCTACCTTTTATGAAAGTGTGATGAACAAAGTTATACTGTGAAATAGTTATGTGATAAAATATTACAAACCAGTCATTGGGACTGAAAAATAGGAAATGATCTTTTTTTTTTTTTTTGGTCTTTGGGTCACACCTGGCAGTGCTCAAGGATTACTCCTGGCTCTATGCTCAGAAATCGCTCCTGGCAGGCTCTGGGACCATACGGGATGCTGGGATTCGAACCACTGTCCTTGTGCATGCAAGGAGAACACCCTATTTCCATGCTATCTCTCAGGTCCCATGGATGATAATTATAGAAAATGAGTGATGTTATGAATTCCAATAGACATAGAAAAAATATATGAATGCAGATGGTATTATTCATATGTGTATTAGTATACAAATATATATATTCAAATAATGATATAACAGACTAGAAAAATATCAGTGGATAAGTTAAGTACTTTGGTTTTCATGACTGTGCTATTTATCATCTCAATAATTAGTACAGTATCATTTTTACATGACCATTAACTACAGCATGCAATTATGCTAATAATAAGAATGAACATGAAAATTAAAAGGTGGCAAAATAAGTCATGTTGAATTTTTAAAATATTTAGTAACAGTTTCCTGGTAAATAGCATTTTAGTTTTCATTATATCTTAACAATTAGCCGTTATGATGTGTAACTCCTTTTGGAAAATAATTACTTAAATTGACCTACTTTAATTGTATCCATTATCTCTAACTGTTTTTTGAACCTGTATTTGACATATGTGAATAGTATTTGATCTTTTCAAACCACATTCATTCTCATTAAGAAAGCCCCAAGACATTTTCTTTCAGAATATCTTTTAAATATTCTGTGATTTTACTAGTTATGTGAAATGTGACAGCACTTTCAAGTTCTTTATTATGATTCCTCTCCAGCAAGAACCAATTATTCCACACATACTAGTGCCTGGTTTTGAACTCAATATTTAAGCAATTAATATCTTTATCTATAAATTAATACATTTATATTCCTAATGTAGGTTTAATCATACAAAATGAATAGAACCTGTCTTTTTGGTACATTAGTATTACAGGGAAAGAGTGTTTATTTGATATTAAAGCTCAATTAACTACAGTTTAGGGAAAGTGGAGGTAAATTTCTGACATTCTCCTGGCTGATCCTAATTTCGACTTTTCTATAGAATAGGGTAACTAGAAAAACAGTCATATTATCTTTCAAAAGAAAAATGTCTATTTTAGACAAATTGTACTTGTTTTTATATTTCTATACTCAGTAATTGCTGACAAAGATGTTGACATAATGACACTTAATTCACTAAAATTCTTTGAACTGTTGTATAAGCTCTTTAACTTTGAATTAAATTCTACACTATATAAAAAGGATTTTATGCAATGAAAATATATTTACATCTATTAGTATAGACAGACTTAAATGCTTTTAACTACAATTGGTTTAATACACACTATGATTTTTAAAGTGAATTTATCCAGTATCTTAGCAATAGACAGAAGCCATTCTGACACCTTGTTGAAAATTAAATAATAGTATAGCGTTTGCCCATGAAGTTACTTTAATAGAAGTTTTTTTCTTTATTGTTTTTTATGTGGTGGACTCATGTGAATCACAATATTTAATACATTCAAATTTGTTATTCCTATGTGTTGTTTATGACAAATTAGGAAGACCGAGTTAGTAGTCTCATACTAAGTCAAAGTTTGCTGATGATGGAGAATAATGGTCAGAAAGAGTATTATGAGAGTAGTTTTTCAAAAAAAAAAGAACAATTTTGGGGCTGGAAGAGTGAAGCAAGCGATTAAGACATCTGCCTTGTGAGCGCTAGCCTAGCTTTTAACCCTGGCATCCCATATGATTCCCCAAGCCAGAAGCCATTTCAGAGAGCATAGTCAGGAGTAATCCCTGAGCGTCACCAGGTGTTATCAAAAAACGAAAACAAAACAAAACAAAACAACAACAACAAAAACTACTATAGCTCAACTATATCACCCAGCGACTTTATTCAGATCGGGTATGGAAGAAAACTGTCTTCCTGGGAAGTTTTAAACTCTTTTAGCCCCTGCAATTTTCCAGGTGAATTAAGTTTCAAAATGTTAGCCATAAGCGCCAGAAAGAAAGTACAGTGGTTAACCTTATACATGGAAGGCTTGGTACATTCGCTGGGATCTTATATAATCACATGAGTACTAGTGGGAGTTAACCATTAAACTAGAGCCAGTAATAATCCATAGCATCCCAAATCCAAACAAAATGGAAAAACAACAACAAAACCCACCAAAAAAATGTTAAGTATATCATAGAAACTGTGAGGGAGACATGAACCAAATTCTGTTGATTAAAATACAATCTACCAAGTCACCTAATTGATCACATAACCTCCATACATGCCTACAATGTTTTGTAATAACATAGATTTCTGATTATTTTTCCTTTTATTCACAGTCAATTTGCAGATAGATCCCTTTATAAAAAGTGGGATGATAGGTAATAATACGCAGTTTGGGAAGAATTGTAAGCTCTTTACTCACATAGAAGGACCATATTTTCCTCTACCATTCAATATAGCTGTGTTTTTTAATTTAAGATGTGTTCTTATTGATAAAAAGTAATTGAGATTTTTTTGAAAGTGTTGTTGAAAATCTCCTTTAATTGGGAGCTGTGAGTCATTCACATATAATGATCATTGATATCATTGACTAATATCCAAAATGTTGCCATTTTTTATTTATCTATTACTGTTTTCTTAATCTTTTTTATTTTGATTATTTAAAAATCATCTCTCCCAAGTAGTTCTCAAGAAACTAATACGACAAATGATTCTTGAACAAACAGAGCAGATGGTTTAATGCCAGGGGAAGGTGCAGTGTTGTTTGTTTCCAGTAGTGTCCATGTCTACAGGAGGTATCAGTAGGTTGGTTTAATATCCTAAAAAATCAATATATATGGCATTTAATAAAATAGCCAAAACCAACTGGTTACCTTAATAGATGCAATAAAATATTTGACAATACATAATATCATTGGACGATCAAATCTCATATGAACTGTGAACAAAGGACACTTTAACTTTTAAAGAATATCTTTAAGAGACCTGCATTTAATTTATAATCTATGGAAACTAAATCATTCTGCATCAAATATGTATAAACTAGAAAATTTAATTCAGTTATTTGCATATTTTAATGAAAATAATATCCATGTAAATTTTTTCAATGGTTACGATAAAAAATAATTTGGGCAAAACATAAATGCTATTTTAAATAATAAATAAGATTGGTAAATTTTTAAAAATGTTAACTTTTTTCTGTTTTTTATATTTAAATGGTAATTTTTAAACTAAAATTGTTTTCTATGTATTCTTAAACAAAGTTTATAAGAAAAGCATAAGATAAATTAATAAATTTCAATGGAAAAGCACCAAACACCTAATCAAATAAAAATTGTAAAATACAGCCAGATACTACAGTACTTGCCTACTGATGCATGCCTTGCATACAGTAGCTCTGGGTTTGATCCACATATGGACCCACCTGAGCATACCAGTAGTGATCCCTAAAAATAAAGTAAGTTATTAGCTCTGAGCACAGATGAATGTGGCTTTAAAAATAACAATAATCATAAAAATAAAAGTTCACAGATAAAATTTAAAAATATCTGAGAAATATTTATAGCCACGAGGAGCCTAAAGACATGACAACTTGGGGCCAGAGTGGTGTCGCAAGCGGCAGGGCATTTGCCTTGCATACGCTAACCTAGGATGAACACCTGTTTAATCCCCTGGCATCCCAAATGGTCCTCCGAGCCAGGAGCGATTTCTAAGTGCATAGCCAGCTGGGAGTAACCCCTGAGTATCACTGGGTGTGGCCCAAATACTACAACAAAACAAAACAAAACAAAAAACATGATAACTGAATATGAAGTGGTATGAATGGAATCCTAGAATATGAAAAGATATTAAAGCTAACAAATCAAATAAAATGTTAAGTTTATATTTTTTACTTGACATTGATTTATTAATTATGACAAACTATTATACTTACAAAAATGTTAGTAGATGGAGCTATTATGTTAAGGTATTAAAGAAGCTTTCTTTGCTATCCACTAATTTTTATAAAATTTAAAATATACAAAAATGTGACTGTTTTTTAAAATTACAAATATCTGGGGCCAAAGTGATAACACAGCAGTAGGGCATTTGCCTTGCAAGCAGCCAATGTAGGACAGACCTTTCTTTGATACTCTGGCATCGCATATGGTCTCCCGAGACAGGAGTGATTTCTGAGCTCATAGCCAGGAGTAACCCCTGAGCATTACCTGGTGTGCCCCCCCAAATGAAAATAAATAAAATAAAATATAAAATTAAATTACTGATATCTGAGAAATATAGATAATTAGTGATATAATATGACCTCAGTGGTTTGCAAGAAACTATGACCTAGAACAGCATTTTCCAACCACTGAACAGTGGCAAACTACTGCAGTGAAATATTATCTGGTGTGTCGTGAAAAAATTCCAATTTCATCCATAACATGTGGCTTTGGCTCACAAATAGATTGGTTATTTTGTGAGCCAAAGCCATATGTTATGGACTATAAATGGCTCCGGTGTCACTGTTACACTGACAGGAGGAGACATCACAGTATATCGCCAATGCAAAGAAGAGCACCAATGGCTCTGGATTCTGGAGGATTATCACGGATGCGGATGCAGCACAGAAAAGCACTGAGTGTTGGATCTGGAGCAAACATGAGCAGAAGAGCACTTCTGATGGATAGAGACATGCACAGAAGAGTGCTGAGTGTGACAGACAGCTGCTGTCTGGAGGAGACAAGAGCAATAAGTACTGAGTAACAGTGAGACAGGAGCAGATATTTCAGTAATGAACAAGTTTTTGAAAAGGAAAGAACTGTACTCTGAACAAAATTTAGAGCAGATATAGATCTAGTGTGAATCAAAAGAATGCAAAGCTAGAAAACCCTAAAGTCTCTAAGAAAAAGCTTCTAGAAAGAATAGACTCATAAAGCAAGGTGGCAGGCTACAAAATTAACACACAAAAAATCAATGGCCTTTCTATACACCAATAGTAATAAGGAAGAAATGGACATTAAGAAAACAACCCCATTCACAACAGTGCCACACAAACTCAAATATCTTGGAATCAACTTGACTAAAAATGTGAAGGACCTATACAAACAAAACTATAAAACTCTGCTCCAAGAAATAAGAGAGGGCACGCAGAAATGGAAGCACATACCCTGCTCATGGATTGGCAGGATTAACATCATTAAAATTGCAATACTCTCCAAAGCATTGTACATATTTAATGCGATCCCTCTAAAGATACCCATGAAATTTTTCAAAGAAGTGGATCAGGCACATTTGAAATTCGTTTGGAACAATAAACACCCTAGAATAGCTAAAGAAATCATTGGGAAAAAGAATATGGCAGGAATTACTTTCCCCAACTTTAAACTGTACTACAAAGCAATAGTTATCAAAACAGCATGGTATTGGAATAAAGACAGGCCCTCAGATCAGTGGAATAGGCTTGAATACTCAGAGAATGTTCCCCAGACATACAATCACCTAATTTTTTATAAAGGAGCAAGAAATCCTAAATGGAGCAAAGAAAGCCTCTTCAACAAGTGGTGTTGGCACAAATGGCTAGCCACATGCAAAAAATTGAACTTAGACCACCAGCTAACATCATGTACGAAGGTTAAATCCAAATGGACGAAAGACCTCGATATCAGACCTGAAACCTTAAGATATATAGAATAACATGTAGGTAAAACACTCCAGGAAATTGCATCTTCAAAGAGGAAACTACACTCTCCAAGCAAGTGAAAGCGAGATTAACAGATGGGAATATATTAAACTGAGAAGCGTCTGCACCTCAAAAGAAATAGCGCCCAGGATACAAGAACCCCCGAGTGGGAGAAACTATTCACCCAATACCCATCAGACAAGAGGCTGATCTCCAAAATATACAAGGCACTGACAGAAATTTACAAGAAAAATTTTAATCCCATCAAAAAATGGGGAGAAGAAATGGACAGACACTTTAACAAAGAAAAAATACAAATGGCCAAAAGACACATGAAAAAATGCTCCACATCACTAATCATCAGGGAGATGCAAATCAAAACAACTATGAGGTACCACCTCATACCCCAGAGATTGGCACACATCACAAAGAATGAGAACAAGCAGTGTTGGCGGGGATGTGGAGAGAAAGGAGCTCTTATCCACTGCTGGTGGGAATGCCGTCTAGTTCAACCTTTATGGAAAGCGATTTGGAGATTTCTCCAAAAACTGGAAACTGAGCTCCCATACGACCCAGCTATACCACTCCTAGGAATATACCCTAGGAACACAAAAATACAATACAAAAATTCCTTCCTTACACCTATATTCAATGCAGCACTATTTACCATAGCAAGACTCTGGAAACAGCCAAGATACCCTTCAACATATGAATGGCTAAAGAAACTGTGGTACATATACACAATGGAATATTATGCAGCTGTCAGGAGAGATGAAGTCATGAAATTTTCTTATACATGGATGTACATGGGATCTATTATGCTGAGTGAAATAAGTCAGAGAGAGAGAGAGAGAGAGACGCAGAATGGTCTCATCTATGGGTTTTAAGAAAAATGAAAGACCTTGCAATAATAACTTTCAGACACAAAAGAGAAAAGAGCTGGATGTTACAGCTCACCTCATGAAGCTCACCACAAACAGAGATGAGTTTAGTTAGAGAAATAACTATGTTTTGAACTGTCCTAATAATGAGAATGTATGAGGGAAATAGAAAACCTGTCTAGAGTACAGTTGGGGGTTGGGTGGGGAAGGGAGATTTGGGATATTGGTAATGGGATTGTTGCACTGGTGATGGGTGGTGTTCTTTACATGACTGAAACCCAAACACAATCATGTATGTTATAAAGTTGTTTAAATAAAAAAATAAAGAAAGCAAAGATGGTTAGCTCAAGCAAATTTTCTGGCACAAGGCAATATAGGGAAAGCTATATTTCATTTGGATTTATTTTCACCGGAGAAGCAAAGAAACCAACTCTACTGTGTGTTGTGTATGGTGAAAAGCTATCTAACAGTGCTATGGTCCCAAGTAAACTTAAACACCATCTCCAAACAAAACACCCTTTGCTTCAAAACAAGAATGAGGACTTTTTAGTTTGCCTGCATGAAAACATGGAGAAACAGGCAACTTTCATGAGAAAAACCACAAAGGTAAATGAAAGGGCTCTTAAAGCTGGCTATCAAGTCGCTGAACTTATGGCCAAGTCAACAAAGTCACACACTGTGGCAGAGACATTAATACTTCCATCCTGCAAAGCTATTGTAGAGGAGATGTTGGGATCTGAAGCAGCTAAGGAAGTAACCAAAGGCCCTCTCTCAGACAACACAATTTCCAGAAGTATTAATTACATGTCTACAGATATCAGTAGTGTGGTCTTGGAAAAGATCCATGTCTCTGAGAAATTTGTATTGCAACTTGATGAGTCTACTGATATCAGTGGACATGCTCAACTCTTGGCCAATGTGCATTTTGTGGATGGTGATGCAATTAGAGAAAACTTGTTTCTTTACAAAGCATTGCCATAAAAAACAACAGGAGAGGAAATTTTTCGGGTTATATTAGAATACCTTGAACAAGGAGGACTTAATTTGGAAAACTGCTCAAGTGTCTGCACTTGTGAGCTGCAGCCATGGTCAGGAGCACCAAAGGCTTTGTAAGCAGAGTGAAGGAAAGAAATCCAGATGTGATTGTTATGTATTGTTTTTGACACCCTGAGGCCCTCGTAGCCAAGACTTTACCAGCAGACCTAGTTTCTTTGTTGGATGATGTTGTACGCATGGTAAACTTTTTAAAGTCATGACCAGTGAAAAGTTGCATGTTTGGAGCTTTGAGTGATGAAATGGGAACAAAATATAAAACCTTACTGCTTAATATAAAAGTCTGGTGGTTGCTGCGTGGCAAGGTCTTGGTTCGTGTGTATGAGCTGCGGGAGGAACTTAAAGTGTTGAGAGGTCAGATTATGCAAAGTTACTTTCAAGTAATGAGTGGTGTGCAAGACTGGCATACCTGGCAGATATTTTTCATCATTGGAATGAACTAAACACACGAAAGCAAGGCAGAAATGAAACCTGCTTACAAGTACAGATAAAATAGATGGATTCCGTTCAAAGGTGCAACTCTGGCATCAATACATGGAAAGTGGCCATCTTGAAATGTTCACACTTACCAAGCAATGACAAGGTGTTCACACTGTTGTACTGTGTAGGATAATGGTTAAACATTTAAAAATTCTTGAGGAGAAGTTGTCATTTTATTTCTCTTCAGTCTTCATTGAAGATGCCTTGACCCAGCATCAGTTGGTGGAAAGGACATGACTTTACAGGAGCAGGAGGAACTAATTGAACTGAGACAAAATTGGGTTTTAAGCTAAGATTTGCTGATCTACCTTTGGACAGATTTTGGATGGATATTGCCAAGGACTTCCCCATTCTGACAAACAAAACTATTTTGACACTGCTCCCATTTTTCATTACATATCTGTGTGAGATGAGCTTTTCAAGTCTGATTGCTATAAAAAAGAAAGACAGAGAGACTGAGAGCTGTTGACGTAAAACTACATGTGTGTCTTTCTTTGATTCCTGCCAGAATATCAGCTTTGTATTCAGCCAAACAGGCCCAGGTTTCACACTGAGTAAGTGAACAGAAATATAAACAGTTATAAAAAACTTTATTATTGCATAATAAAGTAATCATAAAATATTTTTTATTTTTGTTTGATTCCTATTCAAGATAATTACTTTATATATAGTCAATACAGGTACCGAATTAATTTTTTTAACATTTTCTAATGGTGGTGTACCTCTTGATTTTTTTTTTTTCATGAAAAAGGTGTGCCTACCTTTATGGAAAGCAATATGAAGATTCCTCCAAAAACTGGAAATTGAGCTCCCATTCAATCCAGCTATACCACTTCTAGGAATATACCCTTGGAACACAACAATACAATACAAAAATCCCTTCCTCACACCTATATTTATAGCCAGACTCTGGAAACAACCAAGATACCCTTCAATAGATGAATGGCTAAAGAAACTGTGGTACATATACACAATGGAATATTATGCAGCAGTCAGGAGAGACGAAGTCATGAAATTTTCCTATACATGGATGAACATGGAATCTATCATGCTGAGTGAAATAAGTCAGAGGGAGGGAGATAGACGCAGAATAGACTCATGCATCTATGGCTTTTAAGAAAAATGAAAGACATTTTTGCAACAATCCTCAGAGTCAAAGAGAGGAGGGCTGGAACTTCCAGCTCACTTCATGAAACTCACCACAAAGAGTGGTGAGTGCAGTTAGAGAAATAACTGCACTGAGAACTATCATAACCATGGGAATGAATGAGGGAACTGGAAAGCCTGTCTAGAGTACAGGTGGGGGTGGGGTCGGGTGGAGGGAGATTTGGGACATTGGTGGTGGGAATGTTGCACTGGTGGAGGAGGGTGTTCTTTGCATTACTGAAGCCTAATCACAATCATGTTTGTAATCAAGGTGTTTAAATATATATAAAAAAAAGGTGTGCCTTTGCACAAAAAATGTTGAAAAACACTGACATAGAAGGCCATCATAGTTTCAATAGGAAAAGAGATGATAACCAGTCTAGGAAGAATTAATTAATTCTGCTAGAAAACTGGGTGAGATATAAAAGTTTTTTGAGGTGCTGGAGTGGTGGTGCTAGAGGTAAGTTGTCTGCCTTGCAAGCGCTAGCCTAGAATGGACAGCGGTTCAATTCCCCAACATCCCATATGGTCCTCCAAGCCAGGAGCGATTTCTGAGCGCATAGCCAGGAGTAACCCCTGAGCGTCAAATGAGTGTGGCCCCCAAACAAACGAACAAAAAACAAGAACAAAAAGTCTTTTCTTTTTGACTATGCCCTCCACTTAATTTTCAATATCTCAAATGTCCTATAGGACATTTCTCTTGGTCACGTGATAGCTTTCCTGTGATCAGAACACCTTTACCTAATGAACCATAGATAGCATTTCATTAGCAATAATGCAAACTCCAGTGTCAAAAATGAAGAGAGAGTGAGAGAGAAGTAAAATGCCTGTTCAGAGGTGGGGGAATTTGGAAGAGGATGAGAGGGAAACTAGAGACAGTGGTAGTGGGAAATATGTACTGATGAAGGGTGATGTACATTGTATGACTGAAACTCAGTCATAAACAATTTGCAACCATGTTGCTTTCCTAGAGTAATTATATATGTATAAACAAGTGCATACATATTTTACCTTCTGGCATGTCAATCTTACTAAAACATAGAAACTATTCTAGTCACTAGATATAATTAGCCTTATAATATGCTAATAGGGTTTGTATAATATTTGGTAGAATGAGTTCCCTGTATTATACTTTAACAGGAATTAACTGAGTAAATGCAGCCAAGAGAGTGCATTTATACTTCTATCTTTGGTACAGAAAAGTTAACACATTTTATCCATTCCACTGATGAATATTTTAAGTAAGTGTACCTACCCCATTATTAGTTAGGATTATGTAAAAGGGGGATGATCTGGAAAGAAAAATATCCAGCACAGAAATTCAGTTACGTCTCTATGCACAGTTTGGGACAGACTTATATACTTCTGGTTTTGTATTGATTCTTTGCAGACTTGGATTGAATATAATTGGATCGATAACAATTATATTTCCTGTCTTTGGTTTTTAAAAATCCAGTGTTTTCACCCTGCACCCTGGATTTCTGAGTTTGTATGGAGTATGTGAATTAGGAAACAGAAAAAATCAGGAAAAGAAAAATATGTGAACATTTGTCATAATTAAAACAAGATGCTTTAGCAAAATCCAGGTGTGCTACAAGATATAGGAACAAACATTGTTAAGAGTTTTTTCAATGAGTTGTTAGTAGTTTCTTTTCTATTTCAATCCTGTCAGTGGAACCATTACTGGAGTGACTCTAGCCAACGATCACACAAGTGCCACTTGAAAGGTAAGAAGAAGCATTCTTTAATGTGTTCTCCTAGGTGCCCCACACCTCCATTTAATTTTAATAAATGGCTATTCTCAGGTGGGACCTCTATTTTGTGTTTTTTATTTTATTTTGTTTTCCTATGTGCAATTAAACAGTCTTGCTGATGATTTCAAGCATTCCTACATATGAATTTATTATTTTCCATGTTCACTATCACTACCTTTATCTTCTATCCATGGAGAATCTTTCAATTACACTTCATCATCAGGCTCCTTCTCTGAAACCCAATGTAGGTGCTTTCAAAAATAAAGAAATGCTATTTTCTAAAGACCATCCTTGGTCAGTATGCTTTGCAAATTCTAGACCTAAGTGATTTTCCACTCGCAGATGCAATGTTGTTTTATTTCTGAAGACATGACTTTAAAGATAAATAAAGATAGATATAGGGAGTGCAGATCTGTGGGGTTAATGTAGGAAAAACATTTCTAGAACATTAAATAGTTGATTTTCATTACCAACCATGCCATAATTCAGCAGTTTCTACATCTTTAAATAAATTGTTCATATTTCCCCTTAAATCTATAAAGAACTTGATTCTGGCAATTTTCTCTGAAATAGTAACCAATCTTATGTCAGACAGTTGCAAATGTAATAGACAGAGTATATAGCAATAGCAATAGATAATGGAAAGTTGTTTTTTAAGAGTGAGGAGGATGACTAACAAAACATCAGAAATGACAACAAAGCAACGACAATCATTTTGGAAGAAATTCTAATCTAAGACACAAAGGGCAGATTTATAGACATTGAGAACATCACAAGGAAAAAGGTGGTTTATGAGCATTCAGTATCTAGCCCATATTTTTAAGGTGATAACTGCTCCCAAGTGAATTATAAATATTTTATCTTAAAATATATATTAACCATCAAAAAGCAGGAAATGTATTGTATAGTGAGATAGTAAAGATTTTTTTGAACTTACATATTAATGCAGCGCTAAGCTAGTAAGTATAAACGATAATTCAAGCCAAATTCAAAAATCACAGGCTATATATTGAGTCACTGGGGATTCATGCAACATGCTTGCAGGTCTCCAAATAAGAAACCTTTAATATTTTCTAATGATCACTATACAATTCAGTCTTTCTAAGATGGAGTATTTCCTCTTTTAACTCTTCATGCTCATTTCCTCATACTTCTTAAATTTTTTTTCTTGATTTTTGTGTTAAACCACTGTAATTTTAGTATAATTGATCATTTTCTTGTTCTTCTAGTGTATAAATTTTTATGTAATACTATATACATCACTAATTATATGTTTACACTCCTGATTTTGAGGGCTATGTGTTTTTATTAGAAATGGATTACTTGCACAATCTTCAAAATTCTCAGAAACAAATTTCAATCTTTTCAATAAAATGTTCTAATTACTTTTTATTATGCTCTGCACAGAAAATTTATTTTCAACTATCAAAATTAATCTCTCTCATTCTACACTAAATTATATACCATGAATTAATACATCATTCATTAAAAGTAACTTCCTACTATTGAATATTATACCAATTAAAATACCATATATATATATATCTGCATATATGTTGATAAACAAATAAAAAATAAATAAGTCAATTTATTCTAAACAAAAAGGTGTGCTTTTTTCTCAATTTATACTAAACAAAAAGGTGTGTATTGCAACTTTGTGTTTATCATAAATACATAGCAATTAATATTATGCTAATTATTTGCAATATAATAATTTTCAAGAAGATCATGAAATATTCCTTTTCTTTACCTAAGCATTATTCTCCTGAAGCTTTTTTAGACCATCTCCAATTGAGTATCATGAGAATCATGATGCTTATAATTATATGCTCATAATGAAAATGATAAAAAAATTTATAGTCCTTCCCAAAGTAAATAACATATATTCTGGAAACCTAGATAGCCACTGGAATTAATTTCTTAGATCATGAATATTAGTTACTTCTTTATACTTGCTTGTCCTAGCTAAAAGGTTTTAGTTCACTTTTATTTGAGTTTCTTTGTTTACTACTCACAAAATGTTATACAACTTAAAATATATAAATATAATTTAATAAAATCTAAATAATTTTCAACTTCTCAAATAACCCGTAAGCAGCCTACAATTTTCTTAAAAGAAAATTGCTCTATACATGTGGTTTTTTGAAAAAAGTTGTCAGTTGACAACATAGGACATCCATTCTATGTTTTTCTGTTTAAATTTGATAGTTTTGACTTTACTTGTACTTATTGATACATGTTTTACTAAATGTCATGGCATGACATATAACCAATAACATTCTTTTCGATCTTTTTGATTTTTTGTTACTAACGATAAACTGTTTAGCAAAAATAAACAAAAATAGATGTATATGGCATATTTAGAGCATGGCTATTTTATCATATGTCTCATCCCTAGTTGAATGTTTTTAACATATTTAAAATGCTTTTTTAGGTTTTCTATGATCCATTTAATCAAAATGATGGCAAGCTTTGTATGTACACATTTAATATGATCCATCTTCTTTCCTTTATGGTCTTTATAAGACTTGTCGTTGCTCTGCACCCAGTTATCACTCATTGGGGCACTCCAGGAAACCCATGGGATAATGGGAATTAATCCTGGATCAGCCTTGTGCAAGGCAAATGCTTTATCTACTATATTATCTCTCCAGTCCTACACTCTTTATATCTTTTTAAAAAGACCAGGGGAACAGAATCTCACTTGTAATCCACAAGAGACTCAGTTACTCATTCATGTCTGAACAGAGAGACCATCCACACTGAGAGTGTTTTGCAGCAAACTTGGATGATATTTATAAATTTATTGCTATTTTATGGAAGTAGCAGTTCTACAAACACTTGTAAGAAATAATATTGAGGAACCCCATGTTCTTTTTCTCTAACTCTTTCTAGTGAAAATATCTTACAAAGGTTTTTATAGTATCACAACTCTTGTACAAATATATCTCAGTCATGATGCAGGATATTTTTATCAAAATAAGAGCCATTATGATATCCATTTAAAACCATTTCCAAACCTTTTATCACCTCACTTCTCCTTAATCTCTGATATTCTTCTATTCAATTCTAAAATTTCTCATGTAAAAAAATTTTATAAAGAGATTTGGAGTACAACCACATTGTTTTTCCTCCTCAGTGCTCTCTGGAAAGGCATCCAGGTTGTTATATATTTATTCCTTTTTTATTTCTACATTGCTATCTGTTTCTTGTTCATAGCTATTATAAAAATATTAAGAAATTAATGTTAACAAAAATACCTTCATTTATCCAGCTTAAATCCCTAGAAATGCAATTAAATTTGTGGTAACAGGGGCCAGAGTGATAGCACAATGGTAAGGTGTTTGCCTTGCAGACGGCCAGCACAACATGGACCTGGCTTGAATCTTGACATTCTTTATGATCTCCAGAGCCTGCCAGGTGTGACGTCTGAAAGCAAAAACATGGCATGAGCATGGCCTGTGTGACTCAAAATCAAACAAACAAAAAAAATATTTTGTGATAATACATTGGTTTACTAAGTAATGTTTAGAATCTTTTTGCAAAAAAAAAAAAAAAAAAAAAAACTTCACCGTTTTACATTCCATTAAGAAATATGAGTTTTCAGGTTCTTTTTAACCTTTATAGTCTTCAAGATTATCACTAAAATTGTTTGAAAGTTCTTTTTATAATTTTATTTATGAACCAAGCATTTCTTTGTCCAGCTCTATATCTTAGCAATCTACTTAAAATTTTGTGTTTTATTTTTAAATGTTGTTGAAGAGAAGTTTTGTGCAGAAATTATTCAGTTTCTTTTCTAAAATAATGTCTTTATTTAAACACCATGCTTACAAACCTGTTTGTATTTGGATTTTGGTCACAAAATATATGTCCCCTTCACCATTGCAATTTTCTAGCCATAAATGTCAGTTTCTTTAATTTGTTTTTATTGAATTACCATGAAATACGGAATTTAAAAGTGGTTGATGCTTGAATTTCAGTTTATACAGTGGTTTTAATACACAACTATTCCCACTATCAATTTTCCCAGTTTCTCTCCATTCAACTTCCCTGCCCATGGAAGACAAACTCAAACTCCCTTCTCTTTCTTTCTCTCTCTTCCTCTATCTCTTTCCCTCCCTCTCATCTTTCTGACTCTCTCTCTCCACCCTCTCTCTCTCTATCTCTCTCTCTCTCTCTCTCTCTCTCTCTCACACACACACACACACACACACACACACACACAAAACCTTTTTTCTTTTAGTTTTTCTTTTAGATGCCATGATTTGAAGTACTATTACTGAAAGTGTATTGTGCACAACACTTCACATTCTTTGAGCACCCAGTTCTTGTACAACATGATTATTTCCAACTATTTTTGTCATCTTGGTAACTCCTCTGTTATAATTGCACTCCCCCAATCTTATTTCTGTTGTCTTTGGTCATTATTATTATTATTATTATACAATTTTTATCTTACTAATGACTCTGATTGTTCTATCTGTCCCTCTCACTAAATTTTCTTGATACTCTTGATATTCTTTATACCATAATACTCTACCCATAATATTATATGTCTATTCATAACTTTGTTTTACCTAATAGCTTCATATTATTCCATTGTGTAGATACAACACAATTTCTTTAGCCACTGATTTGTTCTAGGGCATGTAGTTTGTTTTCAGATTCTCATGTTTTCAATTTCAATTGAACAGTGTTATGTGTATATATGGGAGTGCAGAAGCTTTTTATGCATTGTGCTTTTTGAGTCCCTAGAATACATTCACAGAAAAATATATAACTGCTTCCTGTGGAAGCTCAATTTCTAGATTTTTGAAGAAAGTCCATTTTTTCTTTTTAAAAAAATATCTTTATACAATTTTATTACAAACATGATTGTACTTGGGTTTTAGTCATATAAAGAACACCCCCCCCTTCACCAATGCAACATTCCCATCACCAATGACCCAAATTTCCTACCTCCCTCCCCTCCCCTCCTGTATTTGAGACAGGCTTTCTACTTCCCTCATTCATTCGCATTGTTATATTAGTTGTCAGTGTAGTTATTTCTCTAACTGCACTCATCACTCTTTGTGGTGAGCTTTATATTATGAGCTGGACATTCCAGCCCTCATCTCTGTTTTCTCTGAGAATTATTACAAAAATGTCTTTTATTTTTCTTAAAACCCATAGATGAATGATACTATTCTGTGTCTATCTCTCTCCCTCTGACTTATTTCACATAGCATAATAGACCAGTCAACATTCCTACCACCAGTAAATAAGAGTCCTTTCCTCACCGCATCTGTGACAGACCTGGTTGTTCTTATTATTTTTGATGTGAGTGAATATCTATGATCAGATGATTTTCAACTCTTGTATGATTAATGATATAGAACATTTTGTCATGTGACTTTTAGCTATCTGCATTTTTTTCTTTGAGAAAGTCTCTGTTTATCACTTCTCTGTTTTTTTGATGGGGTTGGATGCTGTTGCTTGTTAAACTCAAGTAGTGATTTATAAATCTTAGATATTAACTTCATCTAACATAGATATTATATGAATAAATTCTCACAATCCATAAGCAATCTTTGTGTCTTAGTACCCATTTTCTTTGAGGTGAGAAGCTTTTTAACTTAATGTGATCTCTTCTTTTATCTTTGCTTTTATTTGCTTGGTCAGTGGTGCTTCTTTTGCCTTTAGTTTTAATATCATAGAGTGTTCTTTCTACATTTTCCTCTATATACCTTATGTCAGTTCTGAAATAATATGTTTAATGCACTTCGATATGACTTTTATGAATGGAATTAGAAAGATATTTAAGTTAATTTTATTGCATGTTGAAAAGGCTTTGCTGCACTTCATTTTTTTGGTTTTTGCTCCTTTATTGAATATTAACTGATGAGATACGTGACCGTTTATCACAGGATATTCACTTCTAATTGCACTTCTCTGCGACTTCATCTTTATTTCATAAACATGCTTTTTAAATTATTGCGGCTTTGTAGTATAGTTTAAATTTGGGAAAGGTGATGCCTCCATCTTGTTTATCAAAAAAACTGCTTTAGCTATTTTGAAAAGGAGTATTTTTACAAATGAATTTTTGAAGGGCTTTTCTTATCTATTGCTTTGAAAAATATTATGGGAACCCTTATAAGGACTCTAATGAATCTATACAATGTTTGGGAAAGCACTGAAATGTTTTAAATTTTAATTTAAAGAAAAAGCATCACAGGGAGGGGCCCGGGCAGATAGCTGGCTTCCGGTGCCTTGATCCTGGAGGCCAACTCTTCCCAGGTATGGGGTTAGGGGACACCCCATGCCGGATGGCATTCTCCCTAGCTTGGGGAGTGCTGGGAGGCTTGACAGGCCTCCAGCCATTCCCCTATTTCCCCCTCTACTCCAGGCCTTCCCTGGTTGCCGGCCCAGGTGGACTCTATCATGGTCCTCAGGCTTTCCCCCTTTCTCTCCCGACACTAAGTGGGGGTCACATGGGGTGGATGGCAGGTTGATGCAGCACTGGTGTATGTCGGGACATTACGTCATGACATTCACTGGTATTGTTTTTTCTTCTCATTGGTCTCCATTTAAAAAAACCGTACAGAGGTGCTAGCCCCCGTGCGTACCTTATATATTTACAATATAAATGGAAGGATTGACTCTCAGTTTGGGAAGAGACCAGTTCGGGTGGGGGTACCATATATTTTCAAATAAAAATGAGAGGATGGACTCTCGGGCTGGGAAGGGGCCAGTACTCTTTACCTACTTGTTTACTCTCAGCAGCCTCTTGGCCTCTTCCTTCTTTCATTATCTAACTGTGGTTGCTACCATACTAGGTTTCTGATTAGTTCCCATGAACAGTGACAATTGAGTCCACTGTCTTAAGTTAGATTGTTTATTTTCTCCACTTTTTATCTTTTCTCCTCGTTGTGAACTGTTCAATAAGGTATTTTGGTGAAAGAGTCCCTCTCTATCTTTCCTTTCCTTTGTTATTTGTTAAATGAGGAAGTTTGTAGAAGTGTCCCTCCATTTAATGTTTATATAAGAACCAAGTCAATTGGATTGTTGAACTTGTTCTAGCATCCCCATAGGCACCAATCTTGCTGTGAACTGTTCAATAAGGAATTTTGGTGAAAGAATCCCTCAGTTTAATGCTTATGTTTGAACCAGGTCACGGGAATTGTTGGACTTGTTCTTTCGGCCCCTTTATGCGCTGATAATGTCAGGTGGCATTATTCGTTATTTGCATGGGCACATTAAAATGGAAAATACATACAAATAAGTACTTATCTAAAAGAGATAGGAACATAAAAATCTTGTGGTGCAATGGAACCTTACAAACCCTGAACATTGACATGATGACCTGGCACAGGCCTCAGAGATTTGAGCATTTTCCAGTCACCCCTGAACCAGGGAAGCCATCTATGAAACATCTAACGTTGTTTATGGCATCACCTGGAAGCAATTCTCTACCAGGGAAGACCCTACTGCTGCTCTGACATCTATTTACTCAAAAGAGTCTTCCCTTAACACTGAGAAGATTTAAACAACAACAACAACAACCTGTGTACTGGATAGGGCTTTCTGCATTGCCCATTAATTGCGAGTTGAAATTAGACGCCGCTCCACACCATCCTGACTTCAATGTAGGATATACAGATTTCAGGACCTTCAATACAGAAACGTGAGATCAACAACAGAGACTGTGGAAAAATGTAACTGTATAGGCACTACAGACAATGACTGGGATTGGACAAACTAGTTTGCCTGGAGCCTAGAAATGGTCTTATGTCAGGAAACTTCAGGGGTAGGGTCTCCTTGTACTTAGGCCAAATTTTTTCCTTTCCATGTCCCCCATACTTTGGTGGGCCCATGAAAATGATAATTGCCACACTAACATTGTTTTTACAGTGCTCCTTTGACTCCAAACCTTTAAGAAACCACTAGTAAAAATATCTGGAACTGCAAAAAAAAAAAAAAAAAAGGTTTACCTTAGTGTTAACATATATGCTTTCAGTTACACTAGCATTCTGGGGGATAAAGGAGGGAGATAAGGGATATATGCTTGGGAACAGAATGAAGGGAGGACAACACTGCTGGTGGAAAGGCCCTCATTTATTGTCACTGTGTACTTTAAATATCACTGTGTAAGGTTTGTAATTCACTTTGGCCACAATAAAAATAAAAAAAAACTAAAGAAATAAAATAGATAAAGTGTTAGCATGAGAAAATTTTTTTATGAAAATAAGTAATAAATTTGTTTTACAAAATAAAAAGAAAAAGCATCACATAGTTGACATAGTTGATCATAATACACTTATGTCCAGATAAATGAGAGGAAGGTTACTTAAAAAAAAATAGAGGTCCAGAGAGATAGCATGGAGGTAAGGCATTTGCCTTGCATGCAGAAGGATGATGGTTTGAATCCCGGCATCCCATATGATCCCCGGAGTCTTCCAGGAGCAATTTCTGAGTTTAGAGCCAGGAGTAACCCCTGAGCACTGCTGGATGTGACCAAAAAAAAAAAAAAAAAAACAAGAATAAAAATTAAAATTAAAAAATGCAAAGGAAGAGAGGAAAGAAAATTTAAAAAATAACAGAAAGGGAAGAAAGAAAAAAGTACAGAGGCAAAATATATTGTGAAAATTATTGTTTTCTAATGGGGTCACTAAGACAATGACAGGAGTTAGTAAACTCTTGTTATCTGTCCATTCTCTTATTTCATTTGTTACTGAACATTAAGTGTCCTCTACTACACACTGGCATTGCCCTAGTAAAACTGGTCCCAAAGTCATAGAGCTAGTACAGTGAGTAGGGAGCTTGCCTTACACACAGCCCACCTTGGTTCAATTCCAAGCTTTTCATTGACCAACAACATTCCAGAAGTGATTGCAGAGTGCAAAGATATATATAGCACCAATTTGCTGAATAAAGTTGCAATCCTAGAAACGCTAGGTACCCACTTGGGAAGTTGTTCCCTTTAGGTACAACCTTTGAACTGGGAAGATGATTGTTCTGCAAGTCCCATTTGTTTAAGCAGAAAAAATTCTCTTGCCCACACTGAAGTTATTCCCACCCTTAACCCTCAGGTATCAACCTCAGTTTATTTCCTTAGCAAAAAAAAAATATAAGCTGATTTTCATAAGTTTCTACCTTACCATGTTACAACTTTTTTACAGTGTTATATTATCATAATTTTGTGGTAACCAATAAAAATTTAAATTATTGCTACTTGGATATGCTAAACTTACTTTAAAGTCAACTTTAGATGAAAATTTTACATATTTCTACTTATCTTTCATTTCCAACAACATTGGTATATATTTGTAATCTGTGAGAGTATTTGTTTGTTTCTTTTGTTTTAATTTGGTGTTTGAGGCTATGCCCATTATTGCTTTAAAATTATTCTAGCTCTGTGCTTTTAGGAGTCACTCCAGTGCTACTCAAGCGACCATATAAAGAGGAAGTCATATAAATATCCAGAAATTGAACAAGAGTCAGCCCTCTGCAAAGCAAGTGTATGTAATTCTAGGTGCTGGCAGTCAGCTTCTTTGGTGGTCCCATAGCTCTCCAGGCACAGTGTGCATTCTGGGAAGAAAGGTTTCCTGTCACCAACCTATATGTGCCAGGCTCTGTTCACAATCAATGGTCCTGTTTACATCAATTGATGCCCTTTGGAGCTTTGTGCTGAGGCCTATTTCTCTACCAAGATACTCTTGATGAAAATATAGTTGTTTTGAATCCAGCTTCCCTGGTCTATCTGTTAGTGCTCTGTGCCCACCTCAGATCCTCTACCATGCCACTTGAGTGGGGCACAAACATAGAGGAGCTTCAGTCTCAAACAGCAACTACAACATAAAACATTATACTAACTCTCTGTCCTTAGTGGAGTATTTCTGTAGTTCTTAATTCTATACTTGCTATATAAAAATAAATTTCTTTTCAGTTTGGAAAAAAAGATAACTTAGATGTGTGGCTTTATAATGTAACACACAATTTCTGAGGCTTTTAAACTAAATCACATAAAATAATTATTTTTACTCATTTAAACAAACTTAACATTCAAAATATCTATACAAAGTAGATAATCTTGTAACTACAGAGGATATAGTGGTAAATAAAATTGATTTAAAATTCCTGCTAATATATTAGAAAGAACAATAAAATAGGACATAAGTAAATTATATTTCATGTGGGAAGTTGAAGAGTATAAAAAACCCACTATAGAAAATAAAGCATTTTTTATATAGGTGGTATGTGTCACTTAAAATAGGGTGGTTAAGTTAAAGAGGACATAAAATCTAAACACTTTGAATAGGAAAAGGAACTAATCAAATGACTTTAACTGGAATAATATCAAGACTCCTTCCTACCTACCACATATCAAAATATGTTTAATAACAGTCCTAGCTTAGAAAGGACATATTCTTATTTTTCCCAAGAACACTGAAATAGTCCATGTGGCTAGAATATGTAAGACAACTATTAGAAAATAATCAGAAAGCGATGGACAACTAGAGATAATGACTAGACCTAAAAGAAGTTTATTGTTTTGTTTTGTTTTGTTTTGTGGTGGGGTCACACTTAGCCAGCTCTCGGAACCATTTCTGGATCTTTGCTCAGAAATTATTCTGGCAATGCTCAGGGCATCATATGTGGTGCAGAAAATTTGAATCAGCTCTGGTTAGAGACAAGGCAAATACCTTAACCACTATACTATATCTCTAAGACCTAAATTGTTTATAATTTATGAAATAAAAATTCATAGATGATTAGAAGTGCAGTAGGAGTGTGTGTCACTTGTTTCCTTGAGAATATTAAGTGTGAAAGAGCAAGATAAAAATAGTTGTGTTAGGAATCTGGAGCATTGGCGCAAGCAGTAGGGCATTTGCCTTGCACATGCTAACCTAGGAAAGACTGTGGTTCCCCTAGAGTTCCATATGGTCCCCTAAGCCAGGAGCAATTTTTGAGCACATAGCCATTAATAACCCCTGAGCATCACCGGGTGTGCCCCCCCAATAAATAAAGAGAAAAGTAAAAAGTTACATTAGGCAAATTTTATAGTAAGTACTGCAAGTAAATGAAAGTAGCTACAAATGATATGGGAGGAAAATTATCAGGGTTATTCAGGATGAAAAATCAATCAATCGATCAATCAGGAGTTATGGAAATATTAAATCTGGTCAGGCCTTGCATATAGTTTGACCCCTGAATCACATATGGTCCTTTGAGCACCACAAAGAGTAATTCCTGGTGCAGAGTAGATATAACCTAATGACCAAATCATTAAAAAAAATAAATTAGGAATATTGCTTGTAAAAAAAAAAAGAAAGGCCAGCAGAGATAATCTTTTTTTTAATTTTTTAATTTTTAATTATGAGAACAAGGATGCAAAGAAAGGGGACAAGGTAAAGTTACAGTGGAAGGACAATTACCCATAACATAAGTCTCAGAAGTCCCCTTGCTGATATCTTAACTTTGAAATTTCAGCCAAAGAACATTAAGATAAATAAGACAGAATCCATGTAATTACTTTGTCCCTCAAGTCCCCAGATTGTAACACATTATAATATTTCTTAACAGCACACAAGGCAATCTAAAGCCATAAAACTTACGTAACTCCTTAAACATTACAGGCATAGTATTTTTTTTACATTCCATATACAGGCATATTAGCTTAAGTTAACCTCAAATTTTAAGTGGGTTCTTTTTAAAGATTAGATTCAAAGGAGCACAGTAAAAATGGTGTTAGAGTGGCAATTGTTGTTTGCATAGGCCCACCAAAATATGAGGGACATGGAAAGAAATAACCTTGGTCTAAATAAAAAGAGACCAGACCCCTGAAGTTTCCTGGCACAAGACCAACTCTAGGCTCCAGACAAGCTAGATCGTCCAATCCAAGACATTGTCTGTAGTGCCAACACACTTTTATTTTTCACACAGTCTCTGTTGTTGGTATCATGATTCTGTATTAAAGATCCTGGAATCTGCATATCCTACAGTGAAGTCAGGATGTGAAGCGTCCTCTCGTTTCACCTCACAATCAAAGGGCAATGCAGGGAGCCCTGTCCTGTAAGCAGGTCATTGTTGTTGTTAAGTCTTCTCAGTGTTAAGGGAAGTCTCTTTTGAGCAGGTCGATGTCTGAGCAGTGTAGGGTCTTCTGTGGTAGAGGATTGCTTCCAAGTGATGTTATAGACCAGCCTGGATGTTTTGTGGATGGCTTCCCTGGTTCAGGGGTGAATGGAAAATGCCCTTTCTTCTGAGGTCTGTGCCAGGTTGTTATGTCAATGTTCAGGGTGTAAGGTCCCTTTGCACTACAAGATTTGTGTGTTCCAATCTCTATTAGATAGGATCTTATTTGTATGTATAGTATTTTCCCATTTTAATGTGCCTATGCAAAAAAGGAGCAATGCCACGTGATGTTATTGGTGCATATGGGGGCCATAAGAATAATTCCAATGATTCCCATGATATGGTTCAATCGTAAGCATTAAACTGGGGGACTCATTCACCAAAATTCCTTGTTAAACAGCTCAAAAAGAGAGGATAAAAAGTGGTTAGAATCGTCACTGTATAAGACAACATTTGGTAAGAACTATAGCCGTCAGAGAAAAACCACAAAATATTCTAAAGAAATACGTGTCCATTTTATGTATCTTGAAACAGTTTGGGGTTATTACACACAATGCACAGCTTTGGTTTGTGATTAGGATTGTACACTAATGATATTAAAAAGAGTAATGTAGGTTAGTGACGTTTGGGGGGGCGTTAGAGAGTTAAGGAGTAAAAAAGAGCTTTGTAGGGGTGAGGGAAAGGGCAGAATACAATATGAACATTCTGGATACGCAAAACATAACATAGGAATAAGGAATATTCTTAATACATGAAGTACGCGTGGGGGCTCATGCCCCCAAGCGGTTCAGAAGATAATCTTAAGGTCTCAATATCCACAAGAATTAATTTGGCATACAGATGGGGAAAGACTACATGCATCATTCTTTTTTTTAAGCAGTTTATTGATTGATTGGTTGGTTTTTGGGCCACACCTAGCCATGCTCAGGGGTCATTCCTAGCTCTGTGCTCAGAAATTGCTCCTGGCAAGCTCTGGGAACCATATGGGATGCCTGGATCCATCCCAGGTAAGCTGCATGCAAGGAAAATGCTGTAGTGATGCTGTGCTATCTCTCTTGCCTCTACATACATCATTCTAAATAAGAGAGTACTAAAAGACGAATATCTAGAAAAGATGACCCTGAAGGAGTGATACTAGGAAGGGTGATCTCTAAAGACAAGAGAAGAAATCTCTTTTTTCTGTCCCACTCATGTCTCCCTGTTTCCATCTTGTTTTCTCATATTCTCTTTTTACTTCTGGAAGTGTGTTGCTCCACTTATCTGTAGGGTAAGAAATTACATGGTTCATATTGTTCAGAATAGTGTTTTCTCTTATCATGTTTATAGAAAAATATTTAAAGTATTTATTTAAAGTATTTGCCTTTTTATATTATTAGTGGGTGTCATCTTTCTCTCATCAGTGCAGAGCGGTATTATAACATTTAGAACTTGTAAACTTTTCATCAGACCTACACAAAGGAAGTGTGGAAGTTTTTCAACAACAAAAAATATATTCTGGACTCTCGAAGTGTCTATTGCAGAATCTTATCCCACCTAAATAATTTTCAAATAAAGATAATCAATGTTTTTTACTTAAACAGAGATTTTTATTTTACGGTTTGAATCTGAATGTATGTCTAAGCACTCAATTAAAATATATGTAAAATAATTAAACCGATACCTAACGAGATTAACATCAAAGGCATTTGGAGAGTTAGGTGTATATTCAAAAGTATTTTTTATTTTTAAATAACTCATTATTATTATAATTGTTGACACTTTAGTAGAATAATTATTGATAGAGCATAAATAAGTCAGAATTAGGTTCAAGTTTGCAAAATGTTCAGTATTCTTATATTTTTAGAATAGAATTTAAATAAATAGACTTAGTTTAATTTTCTATTGTTCATTTAGCTAAACATTACAATTTCCTGCATTTCACAGAAAAAGAGAATACAATTTTGCCTATATTCCAGCATATGTCATTTTCATTTTTAATACCTCAAATAGTCAATTATGCAACATATGTTTTTCTTTCATTGCATCTGAATAAGTTAACTACTAAAGATATAGGCAAAATACATGCCAGATATAGCTACTCTAATAATTAAGAAAGACAAACTAAAGTCATTTAGAATCTTCTGAATCTAGTCAACGAACTATTTTTAAGATATATAACACAGTAAATTTGTAGATTTTTTTTTCAAGTCATTTCTTCCATTAAGTCAACCAGTTAAACACACATTAAAAGAGATAAATACCAAATCCATGCCCTAGTCACCTATTACAGTCAGAAATGTGGATAGAAGGGGCCGGGCGGTGGCGCTAAAGGTAAGGTGCCTGCCTTGCCTGCGCTAACCTTGGACGGACCGCGGTTCGATCCCCCGGTGTCCCATATGGTCCCCCAAGCCAGGAGCAACTTCTGAGCACATAGCCAGGAGTAACCCCTGAGCGTTACTGGGTGTGGCCCAAAAACCAAAAAAAAAAAGAAATGTGGATAGATTTCACATCAAGTTTATAAAACCTGACTGTGGCAATTATCTATAACATCAATCTTTTCAGAATTTTTAAGACTAGAATTATGTCTCTAGACATGAAAACTCCCTTGATTCCATAATCCTTAAAAAATGACAAGGTAAAAAACAATTGGGAGATTTTCATTCTTTTACTAACTTGCCTAAGTAGAGAGTAAAAGATTGTTTCTGAGATATTAGCTATGCACCTCCATAATAGCATTCTGCCCTCAGACATGAAGATTAGAAATCCTTCACCCTGTATTGCTCTAAGAAGATAATACCTGAAAATTGTTTCCATTTAATCCATCAATCACCTCTCTCCAAAATCTTCACACTGATAAATCAGTTAACTGTTTTAAATAAATAAATAAATAAATAAGTTTAATAAAATGCCATTGTCCACTCCATTAGGTTGATCTGCTCATAGAAAAATTAAATATCTAATTTGCGCATTATGCTTCAATGCTCATTTTACTTCCAGCCAAATTACCACAGCTCTTCTGCCATCTGGTCATCATTCAACTTTTGTTTTTCTGGTGTCAGGGAAATTTTCAAAACATAGAAAAAAGACTTGGAAATGCTGGAGTGGTTTGTATTTATGCTAAACTCAAATTCCTTTCCTTAACAAAAATAGGGAAGTGAAATATTGACTATTACAGTCACTTCAGTTATAATCTATGATATTATATAACATTTAATTTGGTTTAGAACATCTGAGCATGAATGCTTATAGCATGATTAAAACTTAACAAATATATTCACTTATCAAATCAACCATTTATTTAAACCATTTTATATATTGCTTGTTAGTCATGTTGCAGAAACACCAATTTTAAAGAAATGATTAAGGCATATTTTGTCTCTTTGGGAGAATAAAGATGATGAGGACATGTTTATCTGAGAGAAACTAAGTTTCAGGAGATGACAAATAAGATCATCTGATGGGGAGAATAAGTTTTATAGCTTTTACTTTTAAAATTTATGCTATAAACCTCAACCATTTAACTACTTTTTTAAAGTAGAAAACTGGTATTTTAAAACACTGATGTATTCATCTACATTCAATAACATCTGGAGCAGACACCTTCAAAGCCACAAAATAGATTCAATTCCATCAATGTGCCTGGAATGGATACACAGCTTTCTCTCAACTGATCCAGTGGGGGAACTTATACTCTTGAATATACATATAATATTTTATAAACATTTTTTGTTACCTTCATGTGTCCTGTACTTCAGTGTACTCTTAAAGATCCTCCTCCTCAAAGGCAACCATCTAACTGGTAACCCAAAGAATATTGAGTTCAGGTTGGAAGCATGAGGAGATTATTCTGGAGATATTTCTAGACAGGATGTTACCAGACTAAACAATACAAAACGGTCAAAAATTCCAATAATCCTTATAAGGAAAGATGCAATTGGAATCCCTCAATAATGTATATGATATTGTTTCTAACAATCTGATCTAGGCAGAATATACCCCAGTCCTCTGAACTGAGTATGGTTCACTATTCATACGAGAGAAAATTAGTGTTTCCAGAATCTGTAGCCTGTTTTGCAGAGGCCTACCAAATGATGCTATGCTTACTGTCTAGTTGTCACTTATCTACAATGTCCTCTTTCTAAAATTTCTATTTCTATTTTTTTCTTTGTCGATCTCTTAGTTCACATTCAAGGTCTAATAAGATCAGGCTTCACCATTCTGTTCATTAAAATCTCTTTTTGTTTAACTCACTTTCTAACACTTAAAATTCTCCAAATTTAATATCTTACAAATACTTTTAAGCCTTAGATAATATAATATTTTGGTCATATACTTCTTCCACATTGAACACATGCATGCACTTTTTGTGTCCATGTATTTCTATACATACTTTCTTTATAAACACACAACATGGGACACTTTGGGAAGAGAAAATTTTCGGTCACATCAGCAATGCTCAGAGATCACTCCTGGATGAACTCAGGGTACCGATTCAGTATTGGGTTCCTATATGGGGTTGCAAATGTACAAGGCAAGCACCTTAATTTATGTACTTTCTCTGGTTTCTCATAGGAAACCTCTAAGAAAACTAAATATTTATTTATTTATGACTATTCCCATGTGTCTTTTTAGGTCCTCCCTGTTATGGTGTCAGAGAAACCATCCGATATAAGTGGGATTCTAAATAAATGTCTTCTCTCAGTCAAACACAAATATTTCTAGAATACCAGGCATTTAACCTAACCCTTTCTTTTGTACCATTCTGTCTGCTCTATGGCCTACTCTCATCTCTCCATTTATATTCTTACACTTCTTTGTAAAAGGGCATGAGGAAAAAAAAAGCATCACTCTGTTTTGAAAAATTCTGATCTTTAAGTGACACTTGCATTTTTCTCTCCATTAGTCAGAAACAGTCAGAAGAAATAGTCAGTCCAAGATACGAAACCTTAAAAACTTCGGTCTCTCAGTAACATAAACCATGAATGGAGCATGAATTGTGAGTGAAGTGCATCTCTCCTGACTGTTTTCTATACTTTCTCTCATCATAACTATATCATTTAGTATTATATAATTACTAACACTAAAAGTACATAATTAATAATAACCATATGCCCTGTTACAAAGTAACTTAGTTATTAAGTATTAAAAGCCAATTTAAGTTGAATCTAATATTATAAATTAGCTGATAGTTGCAGATAGACTATATATCAAGATCAATTATTTGTAAATTCTTGCATGCAAAGGTTTTTTATTAGCTTTACAATGCACAAAAAGAAAATAATACATTAAGAGGATAGATCCTTAGCAGTATCCTACACTTCCTAGACTACACAAAAATTCTATGACTCAAAGACCTATTTGGTTATAGACGCTTTTGTTGCTTCTCTCTAACTAGAATATAAATTTTTTTCACTAGTCTTTATTAATTTATCTTTCTTTCACAGTTCCTTATCTTTAAGTCTGGCTCATACTAAGAACTCTATAAATGTTTCAAATTAATAAAGATGAGGGAAATGCATATGTAAGTGGGATCCTATGAATAAGTCGAAAATTTTGAAAAGACTAAAAATAAAGGCAGTATGTACAAAGACTTAGAGCAGAGAAAGGAGAACATTAAAATGGAGAGATTGCATTTGTGAAAGATTGAGTGAAAGTACAATTTATAATCTATTTTTGTGCTTTATAGGCAAGGCAAGTAAACTGGTAGTCATTAAAAGAGATGTGCTTCCCACATGTCAGGACTCCTGCTCCTCTTCTACTGGTATGGCTGGGAATCTGGGCAGACAGCTGGCCAAAGGCCTCCTGCGCTGACCACTTGGTCCAGGAGACCGAGATCCCCCCATGTCAGACTGGCCTTCAGTGCCAGGTCTGGCAACTGGGCTCTGGGGGGAGGGGGAAGAAAGGAAACTCCTCCCCTATGCATACTGGCCCCCCTACAGCTGTGTTTTTTCTTACTAATACTCATTTTCAAAACCTGATATCTTCCCCTAATTTAACCCTCTTTACTCTTAGTTTCTCACTTGCTAGGCACCAAGACCGACCTCCTGCCCCAACAGACCACCTTCCAGCTCCTCGGTGAAAGACACCCTCTGGCTCCCAGTTCTCATGCCTCGGCAAAGAACTACAACCAGCACGCCTGCTGATTCATGCTTGATGGCTCCTCTCACCCCCACCAAGTCGTAGACTGTTGCATGATACAGGAATCAGCTTCAGCAAAGCCCCCAGCTCAAAGACACTATAGGGTTCCATAATGCCACAAAGCATGTCTCAAACTCAATTCCAAGGCCTATGATACAAAGAGTACCTTGGCTTTTACTCCTCACAAGAATATATCAAAAGACCTAATTGGGAGTCTTATATTGCCTATGGAAGCTCAATACCTATATAATAAACATCTTAAGATGTGTATTCCTAAATATACAGGTAGCCCCCTCAACCACTTGTTTTATTCAAATACCTTTTTTTTAATTCAGTTTTATTTATTTGTTCTATTTTAATATATACATCTTTTCTCTATCCTTACCATTTTTGGTGCTGCTTGGTACAAAAAGCCTTGACTGGGATAAAAGCTCAGATCAAAACCAGACCATAGAGACTGTGTGTGCAGCCTGTCATCCTTACCCAGAATAGCACCAGCAACACAGTATGACACTATATGTTTTTGTATGGGCACAGTAAAAAAAAAAGGGGGAAATCAGAGACACAGAAACAAGATCTTATCTTCTAGAGATAAGAACTCACACTTTTTATAGCAGAAGGGTGCCTCCCATCCTGAACATGTGTCATCTGGATATAATGCAGTCTCCAGGAGATTGGACAGTGTTAGTTCAATCCCAAACCCCAGATCCCAGAAATAGAACTAATACAGCTCCAGGCAACACCACTAGAAATTAAGCTCCATTAAGAAATTTATAACACTGCTCTGGCACCAACTTGTGCCAGTTTTGAGATGACAACAAGGAAAGGACAACTTGACCTAAGACCAGGTTGTCCTATCACATCACCTAACACTATATGGAAATCAGAAGAGGTATTGTCCTTTGAACTGTGAAAAATAAGAGCACCAACAACAGAAAATTGACTTTGACAACCGTGACTGAACAGAACCTACCTTGGGACCAATAAGGAAAACCCTACCCTAGGCTATAGCCCAGGACTCCAACAACAACAACAACAACAACAACAACAACAACAACAACAAGATGTCTTATTGCAGAGGTCCAACCTGGACAACAGAGACTGAGCAGAACCTTTGGATTCATAATATCCTAGGCTTCGGCTTAGGGACTGAATGAAAACAGGGAGCAAGTGTTACAGAAAACTGAACACAACAACAATGATGGATAGGAACCTCTAGAACCATAAAGACTCTATCCTAGACCCTGACCTATAGCCTGCAAAATACCAAGATCGCTAGCTAGAGTGGCTTGATTTTCTCACACACAACTGAGAGGAAAGTTTCCTGGCACCATAAAAAAGCCTTTGGGATGGGGTAATGAGTATATATGGAGCCAGGGGTTGATTCCATGATGGTATGCTTCAAGGATATAGAAACCCTGAATCTCTTAGGCCACGGGAATTCCCTTTCTTCCCCAATGCTTACTGTGCCCATGCCAAAAAAAAAAAAAAAGTGGTGGGAAAGCCAAACCCTGCCACTCCAGCACCCCTACTTTTTCTTGTTTTGTTTTGATTTGTTAGTTTTTTACTTTATTTTCCTTCTCTTTTTTTCTTCCACTTTTCTCTTTCTTTTTCACTCTTGTGGTTATTATTTGGTGATTTATTTTTATTTTTATTTTATTTGCCAGGTGCATTTTTTCTTTTTTCTTCCATTTTTTTCCTCTTTCTTTTTTTCGTACTCATTACCAAATTTTTTCTCCCTTTTTTCTTATCTTTTTTTATCTCCAATGACAGTGGAATGAATGCTCAATCTACAACAAGCTGTAAAGTGGAGACCAGTTGCACTAGCATTCTGGGGGGTAACGGAGGGATATATGGGATACATGCTGGAAACAGGAGTGGAGGGAGGACAGCACTGGTGGTGAGAATGCCCCTCATTCATTGTCACTATGTACTATAAATGATGCAGTGAAAGATTTGTAATGCACTTTGGTCACAATAAAAATTAAAAAAAAGAGAGATGTGCTTAAAATTTGGTGACATTATATAGGAAGTGAGAAAATAAAATGAATCAAAGATTAGCAACTTAGGGAAAAATTAGCCAATATAGAAAAACACAAAGGTGAAAAGTTTGAGTAAAATAAAGATTTCAATTTGAATATGCTGCTTTCCTAAGATATATTAATATATAATCATATGAACTTATATAATATATATTTATTAATATACACAATATACAATTATATATTATTATATACAATATATGAAAATATTTTTATATAATGCATTACTATATATTATTTAGATATATAACTGATAAACATATTAGACATAAAACACAACAGATAAAGTCATCTTATAAGCAATTCATGGAGGATTAAAAGTAGTTTATAAGGGTCTGAGTGATAGCACAGCAGAGGGCATTTGCCTTGCACACAGATACTGAATGGAGCCCAGTTCGATTCCCAACATTTTATATAATCCCCAAGCTGTCAGGAACGATTTCAGAGCCTAGATCCAGGATTAATCCCTGATCCAAATATCAAAAAATAGGGGGCTTATATTTTCAGGAACTCTAAGAAATAGCAATATTAATAAATAGATAGCAATATTAATAAATAGATGCTAAATTTTAGTTCTTAAAATAAAACTAGCTTTTACTCATGAAAATAAAGTTTAATAAATATTTTAAAATATCTAAATTGCTTAAGTTGTGGTAGGAAATGAGTATTAGAAAGCATCTATGTATTCAAATGAGCCTTTTTATAATAAACAAAGATTTTATTTTTGTGGAGGTGGTCACACCAATCAGCTCACAGATCACTTTTGGTTAGGCTTGGGAAATCATATGGAATTGCTACAGATCAAGTTTGGGTAACCTCTCACAAAACAAGCATCTTACCTTCAGTACTATCAATCCAGCATAAAGAATATTTTAATAATTTTCTTTATTTAAAGAACATATATCACATAGCTTATATATGTTCAGATTAGTGAGAGAAAAATTATTTTAAAAATAATATAAAAAAAGAAGATAGAGAAGAATGAAAATAAAAAAAGTATGGTGGCAAGTAAATTTGTAAAAATTATTGTATCTCTATGTTGGTCATAAAGTCATTGTTAGGTTTAGTAAGTTCATATTGCTAGCTGACCATTCTATTATTTCATTAGTTTCTGAAATTTATTGACTTCAGTTACATGTAAGTGGTATTGCTCCTATGGAGATGACAATATTAAACAAATAAAGTCACTTTGTCACTAATGTGGCTATATAGTTCAGAAATTCAAAACACACTTACAGATAGTATGGCTTTTATGAGGTGTGTTTTTAGCTGCCAGGTCTCAAGAAGGTGAAGAAAGGGTACCCTTACTCATTCCACAAAAGTCCTGGTGATAGCCTAAGTACCAGCATACCTGACATTTTGGTCAGAAATTGAGCAGACGTTAGTAATCATCTTGTATCTAAAGATTGGAAAATAAATGAGGGCTAGAGATTCCAGCCCACTACATGAAGCTCACCACAAAGAGTGGTGAGTGCAGTTAGAGAAATAACTACATTGAGAACTATCATAACAATCTGAATGAATGAAGTAGAAAGCCTGTCTAGAGCACAGGCAGGGGTGGGGTAGGAAGGAGGGAAATTTGGGACATTGGTGATGGGAATGTTGCTCTGGTGAAGAGGGGTGTTCTTTACATGACTGAAACCCAACCACAATCATGTTTGTAATCAAGGTGTTTAAATAAAGATATTAAATGATAAAAAACAAATAAAAATGATTGGAAAATAATACTCATAAAAGCTACATTTTTCTAAATCTTTTGCATTAATTTTTTGGTGGTGTTGTTTTGGTTTTTTGGGCCACACGCTTTGACTCTCAGGGGTTATTCATGGCTATGCATTCAGAAAATGCTACTGCTTGGGGGACCTATGGGACACTGAGGATCTAACCAAGGTCCGTGTTGAGTCAGCCACTTGCAAGGCAAGTGCCTTACCACAGTGTCACCACTCCAGCCCCTTGCATTAAATTCTAAGTGAGATAATTTCATAGGAAACTCTAATGAAATAAAAGTAGCATAGAGACCAACTGAGGTCAACTAACAACAACAAAAATAGTAGAGAAGACTCAACTAGCAACAAATACTCAGATAATGATTTTAATAATCCTATTGTGAGATATAACATTTTTAAAATTTTTCTTTTATTAAACTATTTTTGATAATTTTATTATAACAAGCAACATCAATGAAATTATGTTGCGTTTATTGAGGGCAAGCTTGGGAAATTGGAGACAATAGTGGAGGGAGGGGCCGGAGAGATAGCATGAAGTTAAGGCATTTGCCTTGCATGCAGAAGGACGGTGCTTGGAATCCTGACATCCCATATGGTCCCCTGTGCCTGCCAGGTGCGATTTCTGAGCATAGAGACAGGAGTAACCCCTGAGCGCTGCCAGATGTGACCCAAAACCAAAACCAAAATCAAAACAAAACAAAACAAAATAGTGGAGAGAATGTTGCTTGATGGTGCATTTGGTGTTAGAACATTGAAAGCTTCAAAAATCTGTATTATGAACAATTGTGTAAACTACCATGTTAAATAAGGTGTATAAGAATGATGCTTTTATGTGAAATTTGGAAGCCAAAGTGATGCTTTTTATGGGAAATTTGGAAGCCAAAGAGATAAGAAGTTTGTTGATGTTTCCAAAAGTGATGTTATCAAAACGAGCATTTTAGGGTGAAGATTAAGAGCGACAGATTTACACTTACATTTTCTACCTAAAGTGAGCTGTAGGCATGTCTGATTTCAGTAAAAATTTTGGACATTCTACTTCTGAATCCACCAATCTTTAATGTGTTTTAAATTCTTAAAAAAAATCGCAGTTCTAATCTGTTACATTGAGTTTTTTCATGATTAAACAGGAATCCAGATGGTAATAGTAGGTGCTAAAGAATTGAAAAGAAACTATATATTTTGTTTTCATTAGAAGGTAAAAAAAATCACAGGAGTTTTTTTTTTATTTTCATATCAGTATAGAATGAAGCAAATAAAATATTATATAAAATAATTACTTTACAATAGAATAGATATATTTTTAATATAATGGTGATGACCCAGGGTAATGGGCTTCACAAAGGAAAAAAAGTGAAAATTTTCTTTTATTTTTCAGAATGTCTGAGACAAAGTATAAAGAAAGTGATTTTTATTGAAAATACAATAAAATAAAGACATATATGTTTTAAAATATCAGAATTAGTCTAAAGATACCAAACTATAAATTAAGTGTATTTATCATGTTTTAAGAAACTAAAGTTATGTATTAAAGTCACAAATATAAACTGAAAAGCATGAAAGATAAGTTCTAAGTTTATGTAGAATGCTGTTTAATTAATTGAAACTATTATCTATCATTTGTCACACTAAATTTTTTATTTGTAAATATATTTCTTATTAAAATCTAACTTTTTGCATCTTTTTTCCTTATGATAATACTTGTTTTATTGGATCATCCAGAATTATTATAAAATGTACTATATAATGGGGCCAGAGTGATAGCACAGTGGTAGAGCATTTGCCTTGCATGTGACTGACCTAAGATGGACCTTGATTTGATCCCCAGCATCCCACATGGTCCCCAAAGCCAGGGGCAATTTCTGAGCACATAGCCAGGAGTAACCCCTGAGCACCACCAGATATGACCCAAAAAACCAAAACAAAACAAAACTATTAAGAGGCAGGAGAGATAGGATGGAGATAAGACATTTGCCTTGCATGCAGAAGGAAGATGGTTCGAATCCCGGCATCCCATATGGTCCCCCGAGCCTGCCAGGAGCGATTTCTGAGTGTAGAGTCAGGAGTACTCCATGAGCACTGCTGGGTGTGACCCAAAAACAAACAAACAAAAACAAAAACAAACCTAATTATTAAAATGTACTATGTATTTATATCTAGTATATTTCATATATGACATTCAATATATACCTTTAGAATACTGCCTACAAATTAATAATATATGGCACTTTTGAGTATGTGTATTGATTTATCTGTTCCCAAATTATGACAATCACTATTTCCTGTTTCTTTTGTAATTTCTGACTAGACTTAAAACATTGGGCTATTATCCCAGGTTTTAGAATAGTAGAATTTTGTCTTGTGTTTAGGTCCACACTTGGCAATGCTCAGGGACTACTCCCAGATGTCCAGTGCAGATTCCCAATGGGTCTATGAAGTTCAAACAGAATGAGGCCAAAACCCAGGCTTCCTGCATAGAGGGTGTGTGCTTCACCCTATGGGCTATCTCTTAGGACAAGTAAAGAATGTTCATTAACATAATAAACATTTTTAATTTCCAAATATTTTTAGAATATTAAATTTACATATATTTTTAGGCTTTGTTTGGGGACATAGGTAGTTTTCCTTAACAAATTTTTTAAGAGGACCCACAAAAGACCCAATTTAAAGCTAATTTCCACTGTTTTAAATATTAGTAGGCTTTTCCCCTGGGATAAAAACAAAAAGAATTCCTGACCACATGCGGATGTATGAGAAGTTTTCCAGTTATTTCTTCTTTTCTGAATTTAAGAAGTTTCTCACCAAACTACTCAGATTAAAGTTTATGAGAAAAAAATTTTAATCTTGACATATTCTATATAGCATGTCTACTTTCTGTGTTTTTAACACTATTAAATATGATGGGAATAATTTCCAATTCAAATTTGAAATTCTGATTTCTCAAGTCAGTGATGTGACTAGTTCTAAGGGTATAATTCACTGTTAAAAATAGAACTGGCATAAAATTCTCTTAAAGTAATCTAAGATAGTAATAAAGTATGTAACTAATTATTCTTTCAGGGACACAGCCCTCCCTATATTAATTTTAAAAATGTATAATCTGAGATAAAAGATACAAATTCATGAATTTAAATTTTTGGTAGTTTCCAAGCAAGGAAATTACAATTCATCATATGAAAGTATAAATTTAAAGCAGATACAATTGTAAAAATTTTAAGAATACGGGAGCAGAAAAATTTTTTAAGAATCCTAACACAATTCAAATTAATGCAGTTGATCTGGTTTCAATCTAACATACCATACATGGGTTCCTGAAAGTAAAACCAGGGTTAAACCCTGAGCACAGTTTGGTGTGGCCCAAAAACCAAAAGCAAACCATACAAAAAATATAACATACTGTAGATGTCTTCATTTTACAGAGAACAGAAAGAAGATAAATTTAGGAGAAAGAAGAAAAATAGAAATAGTAAAGTGATCTATTTTAAAAAATAAATTAAGTCAAAATAATAAAAAATGTTATGTCATATAAAATTAAATTCAATGACATGTTTCTTCTAATAAATTCATCTTAAATTAAAGAACAAAGGAGTACATGTAAAATAATGATAAATATCATACAAATTTTACATGTGTAAAAAAAAATCAACCGACAATGTAGATTTTTAAACAAGAAACAGTAATACATAGGACAGTTTTAGTCTGAGGAAAATATTTATCTAGCAAAAGACTGAAAACTTATAATAATGTATAACATATAACAGTTAAATAAAAACGACACATCACAATTAGATCGAAGACAAAAATATGCAGACTAAGTATTGAATTGAATAACAATTTTGAGATTTGGTGTGCACGCAAAGCAACTCTTTTGATAAAATTAGTGTAAATGCATTGCCTATATATGCAGTGCTCATGTACATAATTATGCACATCATTTAAATTATATGTGCTGAAATAACCATATAATATTAATTCATTACATTAAATTTATCAGAGAAGCTAAAATTTTTCAAAAAATAAACTGTGATCTTAAAAAAAATATAATATATATATATTTATATATATATAATACATGGTGCAGAAATATAACAAAATTTAAAAGTATTTTTTAATATAGTAGAAAGGGATTTTGCTTTGCAAAATGACCCAGGATAATGATGGATATCCCAGGTTATAAATCTAGCACCTCTGGGCTGGAGAGATAGCATGGAGATAAGGTCTTTGCCTGACGTGCAGAAGGACTTGTGGTTCGAATCCCGGCATCCCATATGGTCCCCCGAGCCTGCCAGGGGTGATTTCTGAGCGTAGAGCCAGGAGTGGCCCCTTAGCGCTGCCGGGTGTGACTCAAAAAAACAAAAAAACAAAACAAAAAAAAAAACCTCAGAGATGGGGAAACTTAGAGTTTCCCCACTGAGATAAATCTAGCACCTCATATGATCCTACAAGTTTTGGCAGGAGTACTTTTTGAGCACAGAGCCAGAGAAGCGTACCACAAAACTCGAGCGCACACAAGTACTGATCTAGATTTAATACTATTAGATTATATTAATTAGATTTAATACTATTAGATTATATTAATCTATAGTGATGAGGCCAATGAACTCTGGAGGATGGAGTGGATCCTTGTATATGTGGGACCCCCGATTCTGATACTGGCAATAATACCAGATGTTTCCCCAAGCCCAGCGCTTTGAGAATGATTCTCATAATCCTGGGTACTATAGAGCATGAGCAGCAATTGACCAGTACAACTGGGGTAGTAGCCCCAGAGTGAGGCCAGTGCCATTTTGAACGCTGCTTGGAAAATATCCCAAAATCAGAAAAAAAGAAAAAGGATAGAAAAGTAAGTATATAGACTTAAATAAAAAAAAGGCAAACAACATAAAACTTATTGCTATCCAAAGATTGAGAACTTTTATTGTTAAACATATTTAATTAATATCTTCATATAAAATTATAGGCAGAAACAAACTTTCTGAAAGGGGGAATTATCAGAATGCTTCTATAACAGAATATTGAATGAAATAGATAAATAATTAAATTGTTTTTATCAGTGAAATCTCCAGATACACACTTTATTTGCCAGTAAATTCTTTCAAATATTTAATGAAGTATCACACCAAAGGAACAGCAGCTGTGGAGAAAGAGAAAATGAAGAAATACTTTCAAGAATCAGTTGATGAAGACAGGCTGATTTAATATCAACTAATAAAGGCAGTAAGAGAAAGAAAAGTTTCAAACTAATATAAGTAGCATATGAATAAACATAAAAAGCTTGGGCAAATGCATTATATCTGTTGAAATATTTACATATAATTTTCAATATAAGAGAAATAATTGTATTAATTGGTTATGAAAAAATTAAAACAAATGTGTAAACATAATGTTGGCAAAACTGTACTAATTTGATATATTGTACAAATTCTGTAACAAATGGTTTCCTTATAAGAAAATGCTCATATCATTACTTTCGAATTGAGAAACAATTGTTATTATTTCAATATTTTAAAAGGCTTGTAAATCAAGTTAAATTAATAAATAGGTTATACATAGATAAATAATTAAGTATGATAAATGAGGCAAATGCAATTTCTTAGAATGCAAGAAAAGAAAAACAAATATTGACTTTATAAGTAAAAATTTTAAAGGCAGAAGGTAAGAATTATTTAAGAGTCTTTATGGAATAAAAATTGTTTAAAAATGAAATTAGTGCCATAACTGTATTTCAAAGAATAAATTTCAACTGGGTCAAATACTTAAAATATTAAAACAAAATAAAAAACAATAAACAATAACAAAAATATCTATTATGAGAATCTAATTTCTGGTTCTATCAGTAAAGAATTTAGACATTGTCACTCAATCCAAATAAGTAAAAATAGAATAGACTGAAAAAGAGAAAACCAGAATAAAGACATTGAATCCAAAGTTCAAAGATGGGAAAAAGAGACAGACATAGAGTCAAAGTTCATCAAAGATTCAGAGATAAAAGCACCAAAGAAATCAATTCCAGGCAGAGAAGAATAAATTGTATTTGAACCAAGTTATAGGCTACTCAGGTGGGATAGGTCGAAAGTTAAAAACTCCAGATGAACCAGTCTGAAGGGAGGGATCCATATTACATTCATCTCCAAAGTTTCAACACTTTCTGTAAAATAATTTTCTTTGAGTTGGGGGAGGGAAGAAGAAAGAAAAGAATAAACCACTCTCTCTGGGTGGTCCTCTAGGCTTACTTACCAAAGGTCTTGTTTGTATCTATTTCTATTTTTACAAAAATGTGAAAAAAATAAAATAATAAGTGAAAATGCCAAAAGGTAACACACTATATATAAGTATAAAACATTTTATATAATATATTACACTTTATATAAACTTCAAAAATATATAACACTTTATAATATATGTTTTGGGACCACACCCAACAATGCTCAGGGTTTACTCTTTGCTCAGAAACCACTCCTGGTAGGCTCTGGTATCATATGAGATGCTAAGGATCAGACCTGGATAGCCACATGCAAAACAAATGCCCTGCCCACTGTGCTATCATTCTGGTCTTCTTTCCACCATCTTCTTGTTTTGTTTTGGGTCACACCAGGCAGCGCTCAGGGGTCCCTCCTGGCCCTATGCTCAGAAATCGCTCCTGGCAAGCTCGAGGGACCATATGGGATGTTGGAATTCGAACCACTGTCCCTCTGCATGCAAGGCCAATGTTCTACCTCTATGCCATCTCTCCAGCCCCTACTAAACTATCTTGAAGAGATAGAATTACCATAAAAAACATATATAACAGGAACAGCAAGCATAGTGGGAGTATAAAAAAAAGTAGCCATTAATATGCTAATATTTCCAAAGGACAAAAATAGCAATATGCAGGAACAGATGGACAAAATAAGCAGAACAATTAAAATCATAGAAAATAATAAAAAAGAAATGCTAATGATCTAAAACACTACTAACATAAATGAAGAATTCAGTGGTGTGGTAGATGTTGGGACTAAATCAGCAGGGCTAGGGTTATTTGACTTGGCTCTATGATCAGGGACAATGCTGCACAGAGAAATATATGAAATATTTAAGGTGTCAGGGAACCAACTCTAGTCACTTCAACCAGATGCAAAGTGCCTTCAACTTTGTACTCTCACCCTGGCCCCTAAAATATGCATCTTTTATAGACTAAATACAGCTGAAAAATTAATTCTTGATATCAATAGATGCCTCAGAAAATGCAAAGCAAGGAAAAGATTTTGAAAAACCAAATATAAGCCTATGAGAAAGAAGGGAAAAAGAAAAAAATATCTGAAATGTGAACATTTATTCTTTAAACTAATCTCAGATATAAAACCACAGATACAGAACTTAAAGAACTTCAAATAGATAAATGCTAAAAAAAAAAATCGAGGCAGATCATTGTAAAACTATAGGAAATTCAATTTTTTAATTATGGTAAAAATCCTGGGAAGGCAGACACTAACTATAAAATAGCAAATAGAATGTAACCTTGACACCCCACAGAAATTGTAAACAAGAATAGAATGAAATAAATCACTTTAAGCATTGAGAAAAAAAATAATAAAGCATCCACTTTGAATTCTTTAGGTGATATCATCCCATAGAACAGGTGATTGCCATGAATGTGGGGAGTAAGAGATCCTCATTTAGAGCCAGTGAAAATGTCACTGGTGGGGCCGGGCAGTGGCGCTAGAGGTAAGGTGTCTGCCTTGCCAGCGCTAGCCTAGGACGGTCTGCGGTTCGATCCCCTGGTGTCCCATATGGTCCCCCAAGCCAGGAGCGATTTCTGAGAGCATAGCCAGGAGTAACCCCTGAGCGTAAAAATTTTTATTAAAAAAAAAAAAAGAAAAAGAAAAAGAAAAAGAAAATGTCACTGGTTCACTGTTTTTTTGTTTTTTTCGTTTTTTGTTTTTTGGGGAAAACAATATAGACGCTTTTCATAAAAGTAGGACCCAGGGGCCCGGAGAGATAGCACAGCAGCGTTTGCTTTGCAAGCAGCCGATCCAGGACCGAAGGTGGTTGGTTCGAATCCCGGTATCCCATATGGTCCCCCGTGCCTGCCAGGAGCTATTTCTGAGCAGACAGCCAGGAGTAACCCCTGAGCACCGCCGGGTGTGGCCCAAAAACCAAAAAAAAAAAAAAAAAAAAAAAAAAAAAGTAGGACCCAGGCTACTATATGATCAAGAAATTCTATTTTTGACATCTGCCCCAAGGGCCCAAAATCTCTCAGAAAAAAATTACATTTTTAGAAGACTGAAGAGAGAGACAGCAAATAGTGTGTTTGCCTTATATATAGACCCAAATCTTGGCATCACATATGTCTCCTGAGCTCTGCCTGGAATAATCCCTAAGCATAGAGCCAGGAGTAAGCTCTGAGCACTCCTGGGTGTGGACTCAAAACAAAAAATAAACCAACAAAAAGACATAATGACTTTTGTTGTATTTATGGGTTAATTTGGATGAAATTTTGTATTTTCACCAAATAAACTTAAGGCATTAGTCAAGAAACTAAGAATGTGTATATAATCTATATGAGGAAGACTAACAGAAGTACTTAAATAAAGCTAAATAGTCACAGATTCATCAGCACTAATAGAAGAGTCAGTTAGTTCTTCCCAGATGTCAGTTGTTAGTTCTTCCCAAACTAAAGTTGAGGCCCAGTGTAGTAACAAACAAAATGCTAGTAACTGATTCTAAAGTTAATATGATGAAGAACAAAACTGAAATAACTAAACATAGGTCTGGCTTCATAGGAAAGTGTTTAGGAAATGTGCTTGTATATTGCCAACCCCAGTTTGATCCCAAATACAATATAGTCTTTGATGTCCCTATCTTACTAGAAGTGACTTCTGAGTTCAGCAAAAGCCCTGAGCGCTGCTGGGTATAGACTCAAAACAGCAAAACAAAATAAATAGTCAAAATAGTCTAGCACTGGTGAAAAAAATGAGAATAATGGAATTGATTAAAATCCAGAAATAGACACACATATATCTTAGATTTGATAATCAAAGTTATAGAATAAAACTACAACATTCTTCACAAAACAAACACAATCCTTCCCTCATACAAGAAAGTGATAGCCTCAGATCTCTGCCAAGTACAGCCTCAAAACAAATATTACCACTCTCTTTAACATAGCTCCTTACCACAGCTTATATCAAGTTACAATTACTCTAATTTATCTTTGCTGTTTGTATAGCCCTAAGTAATATGACTATTATTTTCTTATAAATTTTAATTTCTCATATGCTGAAGTAACTAACTGTTTAGCAATTTCATATCAATGTGTATGATAGTATTATGATTATGTAGATGTATATAATTCTTGCTACTAGATCACCTCAGTAATAAAGAAAACGTTTTGTTTAAGTGGTGTTCAAACTATATAATTAAACCTATTAACTATTTTCAGCCATAATGTATCATCATACATATGTATTAAGACACCTTATACCTTTTAAGTGTTTTCTAAATTTATAAATCCACTTTTCCATGAAAATCCTGTATGATTATGATTAGAATCAGTTAATAAGTTCCCCTCCTCCAACTCTCCAAAAGTTCTTGGGAAACATTTTGTAAATTAAAATGACATAAAGCAAACATGCAATTACCATAGAATGAAAAAAAATTCCGTGGGCATTTCAAAAGACAAAAGTAACTCCAAATAAAAACAAAAATACATTAAAACTAAAAACTATCAAAATAAAACAAAAGAAGCACAGAGTTAAACCAGGACTGCTATGTTTCCCAGGGAAACATCTCAGAAAGTATTACTTCCTGTATAAAGTATGAACTTCTATAAAAAGCTACTGTAAAACAAATACTGAATTTCATTTTTGTCTTACACCTTTCCTCATAAAATTTAAAATTCTACAACATTTTTTCAGTTGACAAAATAAATACTAAGTGAAGTTTTTACTAGAACAAAATCAACTTTAATATGTCTCCATCTCTTCTGGAAATACATTGGGGTTTTTTTCCCCTTCTCTTCTATTCTTCTGTTTTTTCCATTTTCTTCCTCTATTTTCCCTGCATTCCTTATTATTTGCTCCTTCCTCCTTTATGCCTCCTTCTCTCCCTCTTTTACTACACTAAAAGTTATTGAACTCTTCCATTCTGAACTCTTTCATTGCCCTCCAAGCTACTTTGAACTCCCAACAGAGTACTTTTCAAGCATTCCTTTCATATCACTCTTAGATTATTTTTTACTTTTAATTATTTTACATTCATCTTGTGTGAAAATATCTTAAGTAGATCTAATATTATTTGAGTAATCATTCTCTTTAAAAAATTAGATTCAAAATTGTTTCAGTCAATATGTCACTGTTATCTAAATCGGAGAGTTGACAAGATGTAACATATTCTTGCTCTTTTCAATTTCATATATTGTTGTTGGGCTTTTTTATTTTTGACAAACTTTGGGTGGAATTATTTATTCACTATACTGAGATCTTCTTTCTTCAAAATATAATAAAATGTTACTTTGGCCACTGGTCTTATATTTTGTTTTCTATGATTCCTTCTTTTGGATTTATAATGAATGAGATGACATCTGATTGCTTCCTATGAAAATAAACATGTTCAATGCTAAGGGCCCTCTAAAATTTACCAAGAACTTGTTTTTCCTTATCTGATCTCTAGTTTCTTAAAGAGTATAGTTTTGCCAAAATTACAATGATCAAAATAAGTATGTTTCTGAACTATCAACTCCACAGACACTTAAGAATTTGATTCCCTGGTACTTTTTGTTCTTTATTACTATTAGTCTTTTTACTTATATTTTTAATTTTAATTTTAATTTACTTGAATGTCCAACTATTATTTTCATATCATTTTTCCTGAAGAAAATACCATATTCTAAAAATCACTTGATTCATCTATATCTATTTACAGAATCTGGTGCCTTCAGGATATTATTAACTCTTAAAGAACCTTGAATTAATTGCATAGCTTCTATTAAGTGTTAATCTCATATATGTTCTTTTATTTTAGTTGCATTGAATTCTTAAATCTTTAAAAAAAAACTTGCCAGTATCTCTTAATTTTTGACTCCTATATTTTTTGCTTTGGGGGGGTTGTGCCATTATCTTAAATGTATTTAAGAGAATTAGAAATTTGAGAAGAAATATGAATATACTCTATCGTCTATCATTTCATAATTTTATAATTATTTTATAGTTCAAAATATTATATGTTAGAATATATTTATATTGCTATATAATTAATATATATTCAATAATTATATAATATAATTAAATATAATAGTATATTTATAATATACTTATATTATATATTATATGTATTTATAATACTTTTATAATTTTATGATTATTAAATATTAAGACCACAATGAACTCTGCTCAGGACTTACCTGTGACTTCGCTCAGAATCATTTCTGGTGGTGCTTGAAAGATTATATGATGGCATTAATTTACAAATTACAAATGTACAAATTTACAATTACAAATTACTTACATCTGTAATATATCTGGTCCACCATCTAATTTTTTATATGAGGTTAATCCACTAGTTACTTTTACAATAAGCAATCAAATAATCCTTTTTCTTACTATGGCAGTCCAACTGAGAAAATGTATGAGAGTCAGTTTTTATAGAAGAGAGGAACATGTCAGAATAAGGTAGCATTCAGAATCAATGGAAATAGTAATAGCTGGAGTGAGAGGGTAATTAAAATATAGACATGGGGTCAGAGAGATAGCACAGCGGTAAGGTGTTTGCCTTGCAAGAGACCTACCCAGGACCAACGGTGGTTCAAATCCAGGCATCCCATATCGTCCCCCATGCCTGCCAGGAAAGATTTCTGAACAGAGAGCCAGTAGTAACCCCTGGGTGCCGCCGGTTATGGCCCCAAAACCAAATAAATAAATAAATAAAACACAGAGGCAGCCTAATATTTAATTAATTAATTAATTTAATTAGTTCTCCTGCCATTTATTTTTATGCCATATAGTTATATATTCCATAATATTAGAGAATTAGAAAAATAGTGTAAGTCCTGAGTTCAATAAACTAAAACATTGTTGGAAAAGATTCATTACAATTAAATGAGAGCAGAAATTTTGTGGCAGTTAGAAGAAAAAGAGGCATTTATATTCATCCCTCTCTAACTCTTTTTATCTTAAGAAAACATCAGAAATATTGAGAATGGAGCTAGATTTTCAGAGTGCCTGAAACAATGGTTTAAGTAATTTAATTTATGTATTTAAAAAATTACCAGTGAACCTTGCAGTGTCAAAATTAATATTCTTTACTAAATCTTAATTTGGCATACATTTTAGAATCTGTGAAGTAGTCTGAAAGATTATTATTCTACTGCACAATTCTTACTAAGTAAGATAGATGAAAAGTCACAAGAATTTTGTAAGTTTCTTTTTCTAACAAGCATACATGTAGAAAGTACCCTGCAAGGAGTGATTAGATCTTCATTACAATTTTTACCTTCTGATGGATCTATTTTAATTTAAGTTCATTTTTGTATGGGAAAGTACTCTTATATAGAAAAGGGTTATAGACTTTGTGCTCAATGTATCTGGGTTCAGATTTCTTCTACTTCGTGCATGAAGCCATCTGAGAACTTGGCTAACCTTCTCACTCTCACTGCACATCCATAAATAGGCAATAAAATTATGTATCTTGTATATTTCTTATTAGACATATTTGCTAATGTATTTTACAGTTTAGTTAATCAATGGTAACTATTACTGTTATGATTAAAGTTAATTGCCTCAATAAGCGAATCACTTGATGAAAAATACTAAGTTTAATGTGTTCAAACTTCTAAAATATGTTAAGATATAAATAAGTTTAAGATATAAAGGAGAGTTCTGTGTCGTATAAAAGTGTAATCAAATGGGAATAAAAGTGATGTACATTCCAACCTAAGTTTCATACAGTAAACAAAGATCCTGGTAGTTCACAAACAAGTTTTTTTTTTTTTTTGCCCCCTGAATAGTAATTTTGGAATCTGAAGAGTAAAACTATAAGCAAAAAAAAACAAAATTTGGACTACAAGATCACTAAGATTTCTTGTTGCTAAATCCCTGATTTTACTTACATACTATTTTGTTTTTTATTTGGGGACACACATGAGGGTATTCATGGCTTCTTCCTGGCTCTCTGCTCAGAAATCATTCTTGGGGAGGCTGGGGATTGAACCCAATCAGTCATGTGCAAGGTGAGGTTTCTATTCACTGTACTATCTTCCTACTTACATACTATTATTTTCAAAGACTGACATCGCTGAGAATGTAAGGCTAAAGCCTAAAATTTTGAGATTTCTTTCTCAGCAGTTAGGATTATACGTTCTATTAGTAAAGATGACTCTACGAATATAAATGCCTGTCTAAGTGTATTGAATTTTCTTTCACTTCTTCAAATAACAATCCCAGTTCAACGGTTGTATAGGTGTTTTTAAACAATTCATCTCTATCTCATTTTAATTAAACATGCACTCTCCCCGGTCCCCACACTTGTAAAAATGTAGTTTGCAATTTGACAGGATGATATTATAGTATTGAGCAATATGTGAATTGGTTTAAAAGTAACCAGAGTTGAAGCATACATCAATTACTACAAGTGCAAATGCAGGTCACTAAAGCTGTCAATTTCAATCAGCTCTGTAATTAAATACATCACCAATATGGATTTTATGTAAGAATGTCACTTGTTCTTCAGATGTCTGCTATGAGGACAAATCACACTTCGGTGTCTGCACAGTCATGCTAAATATAGTATTTTTAAATGCAGAACATCTTCATTTATCTTTCTCTGATTTGTTAAGTAGAAATCCATGTACTAATGTGTAGTCTCCAAGATGTGTTTTTAAATATATATTTGAACTGCTTTCTATTTCATTAAAATGTTGCAATATCTCAGTTGGCATTTTCAACTCATCTTTTACACCTTTACTGACATTTGTTATGAAATAAATAGATCATGAATAGTAATCATCTTTTAGAAGACTGAACGATTTGTAATTATGGATAATTTTTAATTAGTTTCTTTATTCTGTGTTCAAAAAGCAGAAGATGCTTTTGGTTATGAAGAAATAAATTATTCATTTCAAATTCAGCATGAGAACAAAACTATTTCACATTTAGAAAAATCTTTTTTTTTATGACTATAAAGTATCATCTTCTTCCAGTACACTTAACCACTAAATAGGAAAAGACTGCAACAAAGCCATATTACCAAATATATATCGCCTGCCATTTGATTTAATCTTCAAATAAGCTCCAGGAAGCAGGTCCCTGGACAGTTAATCTTTAGTTTTGTAGCCCATGCACATTTTCAATAAGGTTACTGGGGAATTAGGCCCAGTAGGGAGAGGAAAAGCATATTGTCTTATTCCACAGGCAGCTGTTGTGAGCCCTGTTAGCAAATTATAACTTCCTTAATTATGAAATACTATATTAGAATATCATCACACATCAATGCTTGTCAAAGAAAGTCATTGTAAAACTTTAGCACAGAATCCCAGCTATTTTTTTTCTTCTCTTTGCTAACATGCATTCACACACAATGTATCTTATCACAAGTACCATCACAAGCAAAGTCCATTTGTGCAACTGGAAAACATTAAAAACAGCCCCAAATAGGGCCTTTATAAAAATAAAGATCAAAATAAAACACTTAAGGAAAATTATGATATAAACAAAAAGTGATAGTAACTGTTCAATTTCTATTGTTTTGCTCTCTCATTAATAATACGTGCAAGTCCTCTTTCAAGCATCTTGTAGATTAATTCTATTTAAACAATAGCATCCAAAAATTAAAATTATTTGATCGACTAGAAAACATGAATCATTTGGAAAAAATTATAAAAGTGTAATAACACTGTGAGTGCCATCCAGAAAAAAATTTAAATTGTTAGAGGGACATAAAAGAAAGGGACATTAACCACAAGTTGCTGACTTGAGGATTTGGGGGTTTTGTTTTTCTTTGTGGTCAGCAGTAGCATGCAATAAGTCAGGAGTAATTTTCAGTGAATTATTGTACCTACTCAATTTATTTCAAAGTGATCCTTATAAAGGCCTTACTTATATAAGCATTAAATGGCATGAGCATACTTTCATTTCATTTTCGTTTCTTAGATCTCCATGTTTAGCTTTATTCATTGCACTTGAAATGCATAAATAGCAGGCAGACTATTACCCTTCCTCACCAATGCTAAATAAATAGGAAAAAAGATAAAATTGAGTTTAAAAAAATGAAAAAGATATAACTGATCAAATTTGAATTGACTTTCTGAAGGCAGGTGGCCTGCTGCCTCTGAGAATGTTTCTAATTTTTTTCAGAACTAAAATATCCCACTTTCTTGATTTTCCTGTGAATCGTTTCCATGTAAGTCCCCATTTAAGCACTTCCAGTACAATTACAGTTATTTCAATAGTTTTATCAGTTTCTTCAATCCCCGTTTCAAATTTCTCAACCTCACACACAACAGTGCTCATCTGGTATATAAACACAAATCCAAGGGGCTGGAGCGATAGCACAGAGGTAAGGCATTTGCCTTGCACGCAGCCAATACTGAATAAACCCCATTTCAAATCCTGCATCCCATATGGTCCCCTGAACATGACAGGAGCAATTTAGGAGTGCAGAGCCAGGAATAATCCCTGAGCGCTGCTGGGTGTGATCCCCCCAAAATAAGACAATTATTAATCTCAATAGTAAAAGCACTTCACATCAAGCTGTCAATATCCAAAATTCCTTTTTTGTTTCCAACATTGAATCTTCTTCAACAGTTTAGGAACTGCCTCTCTATAATTTACCACTACTATCCTAGTAATTTACCACTACTTCCTCCTACCCTAGAACTGTGAACTTCCTCTTCATGGGTTCTTTTATTTCTATCCTATACATAAACTTGAATTTCTTCCCAATTTAAAATTATGCAGTCTTCTCAAAATGTAACTGCTCTCTATAATGCCTCATCTTTTCCTGACAAAGACACCATCGTTTCTAATTCAGCTGATCCTTATAAAACAAAGATTTGAATTCCATGAGCCAAGCAGCATGTGGTTTATTTTTTTCTATCTACATTCTCCATATTCACAGATTTAATCAATCAGGGGCAACTACAAGTTAGTTGAGCATTCACAGATTTTAGATCCGTACCTATTGGATAATAACCAGGGAGCATTGTATTTAGATTTTGGAGAGTCATAAATTAACCTAGAAATTTTTACTGCATGAAGTTACTGTCTTCATCCCTTCACTCTTGCACTGTTTAAGATAGACTATACCTACTTTACCTATAGAAGAATATGTATGTATGTTTGTGTGTGTGTGTGTGTGTCTGTTCATGCGTTTGTCTTATATATTCCATTCTTCTGCTAATTTTAAAGTAGCTTTTGCTCCATTCCTCACTTGCCAGACATGAACCAACTTCCTGTACATTAGTCAGTGATAATTTGGGGGCAACATATTACTTCTTCGCTATTATTTGACATTATTGATCTTTCTCTGGTTTCTAGAAAATTCACTGTCTCTTTTAGTACTGAGAATTTTCAGGCTTATACTGAAAACTTTTAACTTCCATAGTGTGAAGCAGTGTGCCTGGGCATCTGCTTATTGATTCTTACCCATGGGCAAACTCTGTTTTATAACATTTGACAAGTCTTACTCCTGAGTTCTTGATAGAGAGGGCAAGTTCATTCTAAGTGTCCAATGTCATCTCTTTAACTGACTCCTCAAACGTTTTTTCCTTTTTTTTAAGTTCTTGCATTTGAAAAGATCCTTTCTTACCCAAGTAAAAATGGTGTGAGCAGATAAATGATGTGTAATATATAAAAAAAAGCTTTCTTGCTTTTAAAGTTGTCTATTTCCATAACAATAACATATTTGACAGTCTATTATTAAAATTGCTTTTTAAAATAAAGCAGCATTTTTCTTATTAACACATTTTGCCACAATGAATATTTATTATTAATAAACAACAAACCAGATGATTTTTGTTGTGGATTGGTTTGATTTTGTGACTACACACAGCACTGTTCAGGGCTCAATTTTAGAGGCACTTGGTAGGCCATATGTGGCTTCAGAAATGGAATCTAGATTGGCTACATGCAGCACAAATTCACTGTATACTGTACTAATCTACCATTCTACTATTCCTCCTATGCCCTCCCCAAACAATATTTTTAAATAAAAACATGATTTTTCTTATACTTTTCTAAACTTTAGGCTGGAAAATCTAAGGCTAAAGACAAAGTAATCAGAGGAACATAGGGGTTTGCCTATATAGCTTAGCTAGCAGTAGAACATTTTCTTTGCATATGTGAGGTATTGAGTTTGATCCCCAGCAAATAAATAAATGCATAAATAAATAAGAAGAACAAGTTTATTATATAATACATACATCATGGAAGATGTATACATGATGTGCACATGATGCACATATATCATCATGGAAGAGACCCAAAGAAAAATTAGGCATTATAGAATTACTCAACATTACTAGGGACTGTGGAGAAACACATCTTAATAGATCAAATTATTTATCGAAGCGCAGGTGTTTGGACATATCTGTCATTGTTAGAGTTAAGGTTAGGGTTATTTTAAATTTAATTATTTTAAAATAATTTAAAAACTGAATTGGCTTTTGGAAGAATACATGCGAACTATAATGAGAAAGTGTATATAGCATGGTTTATTTCTCTAATCTTCTCTGTCTTGATGAGTCTGCCTTTCCAGGCTGAAGAAACTACACAAAAGGTATCTTATGACAAATTAAGTATGAAAACTCTTGCTTTAGATAGATAAGGCCAGTTGGGAACTTTCCTTGTTTTTGCTTTTTTTCATGGGCTTACAACTCAAGAGAATCAGTTTACCAATGGCCGCTATTTAGAACTAGAATTTTCTCCTCTGTGTAGATTATTCCATGCTACATACTTAAAAAATCTGTGTCTTTGACATAGGATGATTTCATTTAAAGGGCTCAAAAGGTAAAGGCAACCCTCTTTCGAAGAGAGATTTGCTGTGGACAAGAATTTTCTTTCTGTTTGGTGTCTCCCTTGCTACACTGGAAAATCTAATCTTTATCATTTAAGTGGCTAAGACATCTGTATAAAGATCATGTCCTTGTCATCAGCCTTTACTGGTGATATTTATTCTTTGACTCACTTTTCTTTTTCTACTAGCCTTTGTCTCTAGTTGAAGCTATTTCTGGTAGTGACATATCATTTACTAATTTACTCACTTTTACTAATTTTCCTATGTGTATGACAGGCCTACATGTTACTAGTAATTTTTTACTTTAATGTTTTTCTTTTGTCCATGTGATAAGTACTTAATTAGCAGCCTAGATTTCCAATTGCTAGCCTAGAACTTCAAGAGATAATGGAAGTAATCACACTTCAAACCCAGAAAATAATTTAATATCTAAATTAAATAGACTCTTATAAATAGATGCAGATGTTGAATTAACATTGCAGTTTAATAAGATAGCACATTTGTCTGGTTAATATCTTTCAAAATACAAATATGATATAATTATTTTAAAAGAAATATTTTTTCTCAATCTTACAGCAGTCTTGGAAAAGAATAATCAATTACCTTTGTAATTTATTTTAATCACTGCTAAAATAAAAAACAGCACACAAATAAACACATTATAACTAATAAAAAATCTTAGAGAAAGAAAAATCAAACTATATTATTTAATGATAATCAACATAGGATATTTCAACTATTAAACCATCCAGTTTGCAAATTGTTTCATGTATAAAACAGAGTTAATAGATGTTATTGTTTTCAGAATCTTTAAAAAGATGAATTTATTATTTTAAATAAAATCTATAATTGAGTTTCTAAATGTCAAATACAAATAAAAGTATTATTCAACTCCTAGCAGTTCTAAATAAATTGGAATGATGATAACTGGATAAAAAAGAAGATAGAAAAATGTATAAATAAAAGATACCAGGAATTTTATTGTTTATTAATTTAATCACTTTTTAAAAATTCATAAACAATGTACTTTAAAGCTTTATAAATAAAAATAAACACTTAACACAAAATAGATTTAAATATTTCAAAGTCATTATTGTATTCTACCTATTGTGACCTTAATTTGGGCATCATTACAATTAGTCAAAATTGCTTATTGATAACATATATTGGCCTGTTTGATAAGAAATAAATGCTTTCTCTAAAAACCTTGCTCCCTTGTGAGTCACTGGCTGGCTAGCTGTGGATTAAAATGATCAAATGTCCACTAGGACATGGACCAGCCTTGGGCAACTAGTCACCTTACAATGTAAAACTCTCTCTCACAAAATTAAACACAGGATGGGTGGGTTGAACTCTGCTCACTTTTTGTTTCTTTTCCGTTCTCTTTTTGAAACTCGAGAAGCAATGCTGTATGGATGCATTAAGGTTGATTTCATTTGTGATTTGAAGAATATCCATATTAGAGGTTATTAAATTAATGGCAATCTAACCTTGAAAGCACCTCTATCTGCTGAAAGAGCAACACTTCATCACCTGTTTTGATTCATTAATGTATCATTTAACTTGGTATGACACATGTTCAGCAGTTATAATTACATTATGGTCTTCCTATTACATCAGCTCAGCTCCAAGTTTCTGTCACCACAAGTCCAATTTTCAACATAGAGCAATCCACTGTGCTCTTTCCTTATTAGTGTCATCTTTAATGTAGCAGAGAGGCTGAACCATTACTTGGCACTGAGAGTTTAACAGCAATTAACCCCTACTCCATCCCCAGGGAGAAGTACATCAGCAACTTGCCAAAACACTGTAAACAAGCTGGCCAAGATCAATGTGAAACCACGCCGGTTGCAGCACACCTAGTGTATTAATTTAGGATTGATATAAGGAGGGGGCCAGAAAGGAGGAGGTGGTAGACATGAAATGAATCTGAATCAGCACCCCTCCCCTCAATTGAAAATATTTTTCTTCAAGTATTACTGCAAGACTAAAAATAATTAAAAGTACAGAAAATAAAATCAGTTACAGTTAGCAAATACGCTACTATTTATTCAGCATCATTGCCATAGAAAATAATTATTGAATTGATTTTTTTTCCCACGGGATGGTTTTGTTGAAGATGGAAAATGAAAAGCAAAAGCAATGTATTCACATCATTTGAAGGTTAAATGCAAAGAGCAAATGACTAAACAAACTAAATCTTTAAACTAGTCTTTAGTTCTAATATACAACTGACTGGGTTTTCTGTAAATTTCAACATAAGGAATTCTCAGCATGATGAAGTAGTTCTGAGAGCTGATGATTCTAAAAGGGTGTAGAAACAGTGCCCAGAGCAGAATGTGTGGTCTGACATTATGAGACTCATTCTGCCTTAATTTGTTACTGCAGAAAGCTTCAGTGCAAAGCTGTATATTTTATTACTTGCAGTCTACTCAAAGTTAGAGGAACAAAATTTTGATAGAATGCTTGTCTGCTACACATATAGGGAATGTAAAAAAGAATGGAAGGCCACACTAAGCCAAATTTTATTTTGATGCATTAACAAAAAAATTAACTCTAAACCATAATATTAATTTTCCTTTTTTGTTGTTGATTCATATTAATTTGTTTACATTCTATGTTTTATTATAGATTAGCCTAGCAGATAACCCTTTTTCAGCATAATACCAGTATATCTCATGTTGAATAGGCTATACTTTGAAATATTAGTATAGGGACCCTTAGAAACAAAATTCCCTTTGAACGCAAAACTTATCTGCATTACTTTTTGCATCTTATTTCTTAATAGAAATGGCCGTTTTTGTGTGATTGTCATATGTTGTTCTTTATCTTTTATTGTTTGTTTGTTTTAGGGCAACACTTTATGGCGCTCAAAGATTACTCATGGCATTTTTCTCAGGTATCACTCCTGGCAGGGCTCAGGGGACTATATGTGGTTGCTGCAATCAAACCCAGCTTAGCCACATACAAAGCAAAATCATTACACAATATACTGATTCTCTGGCTCTTGTTCTTTTTTTATTTGTTTTGGGTTTTTTGTTTGTTTTGGGTTTTTTGTTTGTTTGTTTTCTTTTCTTTTTAAACAGTTCTACTTTTTAAGGCCTTGAGAATACCTGGAGTCAAAAAAACATCTGACAGTATATGAAAATACTAATTTTACTTGAAGACTTTTTGTTTTTTTCTTTTTGTTGTTGTTTTGGGGCCACACTCAGTGATGCTCATGGGTTACTTCTGGCTTTGGTCTCAAAAATTAATCTGTCATTGCACAGGAGTCCATATATGTTGCCAGTAATTTAGCCCAGGTCAGCTTCATGCAAGGCCAGTGCCCTATTTACTTTACTATGTCTCTGGTCCCTATTTGGGGACATATTATCTATCTATTTGTTTGTTTGTTTGTTTATTATTGTGGCAAGTAAGCTAAGATTTATTGCTTTTTTTTTTCAATTTTCATTGAAACCATTGTGAATTACAAGTCTTCTACAGTTGGATTTCAGAATACAGTGACAGTGAATTAGGGCCATTTTCACCACTAATGTTGACCTTTCTTCACCAAAGTTCCCAGTGTGCACCCTATACCTTCACCCCCCTGGCCTGCCAGGGTAACAGGCCCATTTTAAGCTTAAATCGTTATAGTTTGGGTCTCTTGATTCTATTAATGTTGACCTTGGCTTGGGTATTGGGTTCTGTCCTCTTTTATCTCCAGCAATGCACCTGAGACCACTTGTTCCTGGCCCTAACCTCTTCTTTTTTTCTTAATTTTGCAGAAAAATGCAGAAATATGAGCTAAAACAAAATAATTTATGTTCCAAGATTCTATGAAAAAGACTTAGGTGGAATCCCCTATCCAGAAGTTACAAATAACTATTTTTAAAAATTGGGGACATTTTAAATTACTTTTTCTCAACCAAATCTATTTCCTTCATCAACTGATGAATCAAGATTCAACCAGTTTCATCAACAAACAACAAATATATTTTCATTCTAAATCACTTTTAAATAATACACAGATAAAATATAGGACATCTCCTTTCCAGCCTCTTATGAAGTCACTAAAAGAATGATTATGTAATTGCTTTTATACTTACTGGCTTTCTCCCCTCCATATTCCAATTCTATTTGTGTGGCTTTAGCTCATTCCTTAGATCATTTCACTCTCCACTCAAGGGCCTCACTTAGTGATGGCTTCCTATAACACTGATAAAACAAATATACATGTTTCCATTCCAATTCCTCCCTTCAGATCTACATCTGTACATCAAGTGTGTACAACACATCTAAAGCTAGTTCCACCACATAGAACTAAAAATAATTCATATGCCCTGAACAGAAGTCATTTCTATTTCTATTTTAAACCTTAGATTTCACCTAAACATTCCAGTAATTCCTATTAACTGTTGCTATCATATCTAAATTGATCTAACCTTTTTTCATTACCTATGCAAATCAGTCTTGCAGGTCCACTATTTTCTTTTTTGTACATAAAATAGTTAGTTGATCTTTCAATTTCCTATCTTATCCTGTTAAGTTTTACACAACAACTAAAAATCAGAAATATTGCACCCTGGCTTAAAGGTTATCAATGATTCCTATTATATGTGGAATAAATATCTGAATAAATTAAAATTGATCTTTTCTCCAAAATTACAAGGTTCTGGATAATTTGTCTTGGTAATCTCTTTTATCTTTTTTTTTTTTGGTCTTTTATTGGGCAAGACCTAATTCAACACTCACTGTTTCCTTAGTGATCCACCAAATTTTGGTCAAATTGCAATGTACACATATTTTTTAAATAAATATGCTGTGATTTTTCTACCCCTGTGGATTTCACTTTTTACTTTTATTTTCATTGTTGGAATACTTTTCTCTCTGTGGCATCTTCTCATGTCTTACTCTTTTCTTGTGTATCACTCCTCTTTCTCATATGGCTTTGTATCCATGTCACATATATGCAAACTCTTATTGATATAAGAATTTGACATTTTTCTTTGTTTTGACTTATTCTTCTCTGTTTCTTTTTCTTTTACTTTTTTTTTGTTTTTTTTTTTTGTTTTGTTTTTTTTTTTTTGTTTTTTTTTTTTTTTGTTTTTGGGTCACACCCGGCAGTGCTCAGGGGTTATTCCTGGCTCCAGGCTCAGAAATTGCTCCTGGCAGGCACGGGGGACCATATGGGACGCCGGGATTCGAACCGATGACCTCCTGCATGAAAGGCAATCGCTTTACCTCCATGCTATCTCTCCGGCCCTTTTCTTTTACTTTTTTTGTTTGTTTTGTTTGTTTGTTTTGGGTCACACGCAGTCAGCGCTCAGGGGTTACTCCTGGCTCTACACTCAGAAATCGCTCCTGGCAGGCTCAGGTGACCATATGGGATGCCAGATTTGAACCACCATCCTTCTGCTATGCATGGAAAGCACCTAACCTCCATGCTATCTCTCTGGTCCCATTCTCTGTTTCTTATTAATCTTCTCGATACCGTTTGCTTATTTACCAGTCTAGAAGAACTTAGAAAGATCTGAAATGGTTTGCTTTGTGCCCATTGCAGAAGACAAATAATGAGTCAAGAGTTACATTTCATCAGAGCTAAGAATTTTGATATATTATTCTGAAAAATGGAAGTGTTATCTTTCTATGATTGTCTCTATTCAGTATATTTATATCGTTCACTTATTCCTATAATTTTCTAGAAAATTGAGAGTTTGGTATTCTTCAAATAATTTTATGTAGAAGAAAGTTTATGCTTTATAATGTTAATTTTTTCAAAAGTAGGTAGGGAGACTTAATACAGTAGGGAGGATCTTACCAGCAAGGCTTGATCCACATGACTCCCCATATGGTCCCCCAAGTCTTGCCAGGAGTAATTCCCTGGAGTAAGCCCTTTGCACAGTTGGACATAGCACCTAAGCCAAAGCTAAATAAATAAAACATCTCTAGGGAAGAGACTGCTTAAAAGAACATTTTATTGTACCTATGTTAAAACATATAAACAAGAAAACTTCATCATTTTTCTCTAAAACTCATGCTCATGTAGAGCAGACCTCCTAATTCCCTTTCTGGATCTACTCTTCAAATTTTCATCACTACAGTTATCACTGATTAAAGAAACTAATCTGAAAAAGGGAAAAGAACACTGTAAAATTGTGGTTTGCTCTCTATGAAGTTGGCATTGAATTAAAGCTCTGCCCAGTCTTTTAGCTAAGTATCTCCAAGTCAAAGCCTCTGCCAAGGACTGCTGTAATGCCAAGTTAATTATGTGACAATGAGAACCTGAGGGCTTGACCAAGGTAAGCCTTATAAGCATTTGAGCACCAGTGGCTCAGAGGAAGTGAAAAAGTCAAGGGAAAAGAAAACACTGAAGAAATAAAAATATTCTGTTTTCCCTAAGTATTAATTTTATAGAATATGGCCCAACATCCTGAAAAAGAAAACAGTAATAATGATTTTATGAAAGGAAAAAAAAGCATTCACTGAATTCAGCACTTCCTTAGACATGGTATCAATGTGCCTGTCCATCTGTCAAGTATTTTAACTTCCTTATGAGGCAAAATATAAAATAAATCCAATAAATAGACTAGTCACTTAGTCCTGCAATTTCACCAATATCCTCTGGAAACTAGAAGTCACTTACATGTCAAACCTGGGAAAACACATCTTTATTAATAGAAGACAGGAGCAGAGAAAGGTTAAATTTCTATCATTTTGATTTGAGTTAGCATTAGTAATGAGGGGCCAGAACTATAGTACAATGAATACAGCATTTGCCTTACAAGTGGCCAACAAGGTTTTGATTCCCAGCTTCTCATCTGATCCCAAAAACAATATCAGGAGTAATTCATGAGCTCAAAACCAGGAGTAGCCCTTGAACACTGCTGGTGTGACTGGCCCTTAAACAAAATAAAACTCATACAAAAAAGAACACTAGAATCTACTTCCTTCAGCATTAATTTTAACACATAAACATAATATATCTTCATTTGTTTGTGTGATTTTAAAGTACTTTTCCAATTAAAAAAATTAAAAATACATTAGACTTAGTTAAAATCTCATGGATGTATTTAGGAGAAAAAGCTAAAAGGTTTTATTTCTATCTTCTGAAGGATGAACGAACAACATTGAACAAACAGAATGTTTTATCATTGTCAAAGGACTCAGACATTAACAATAAATTGTTTGGATGCTAGTCACAAAAATAATTTTTAATATTTTTTAAGTAGGAGTTATTGAAATAATATAATAATTACATTTTTTAAATAAAGTTCTTATTTCTAATTGAAAACTGGCATTTTGCCACTAACTTAACTTGACTTCAAAAGCAACAGCTGGGGAAGCATCTTTTTAGCTCTTAATTACCACAGTATATAAAGCAACTTTTCCCCCTTTTCATAACTAGATGAGAATAAGATCAAAGTACAAGATGTGGGAAAGGAAGTTATGAACTTAGACCATAAATATGAAATCTAATAAATGGCCCTGAGGTACCTCAAGAATAAATTCATACCAGATATTTTTAATATTATAAAGACAGATTGCTGAGCAATTAGAGTAAAATGGGACATCTTATTCTTGAATATATCTTTTATTTTAAAAGTCTATTGCACAATTGAAAAGGAAATAGTTATGAGTGAATTCTTCTAAAGATCCAAAAAGCATGGCACTAGAAAAGAACAGAAAGACCCCATCTGATGGCTCTACTCTTAACATTGTGGGTCCCCTTATTTTTCTAAACTGTTTTATTTCACTGTGATTCTCAGTTCTCATATTTCCTCTACACTTGTAAGTAAGTAAGTAAGTAAGTAAGTAAGTAAGTAAGTAAGTAAGTAAGTAAGTAAGTAAGTAAGTAAGTAAGTAAGTAAGTAAGTAAGTAAGTAAGTAAATAAGTAAGTAAGTAAGTAAGTAAGTAAGTAAGTAAGTAAGTAAGTAAGTAAGTAAGTAAGTAAGTAAGTAAAAAGTAAGAAAAAAATCTAGAATTTATTTTCCTGTCTATTTAAGACGAAATCATTTTGAGCATCACTTATTTTCCAATAATGAGAATAATGCGATTTTCTTACCCAAGAAAGTAAAGGAAAGTGGTGATTTCAAATAAAGTTAAAAGAGGTTTATCCTTTGAAGTTTTGTATGTTTTCAACAGCTTCATGTTCACAAAGAAATTGGAAAATCAGGTTAATTTATATTTCTGAGGTTTTTTTTTCTATTTTATCTGACCCAACCTTTGGCACATTTTCTATTGGCTGCATTCTTATTAGCTAATGCATTAATACTTCTCTTACTTCAAGTTACATATGATCATATTTTAAAACCATATTTTAGCATAAATAGAATTATTTCTTAGATGATAATATGATTTCTCTTTCATGAATAACCTTGACATTAAATGTAACACACAAAAAAACCACTCTAGTATATTCTAATGGGAACACATATTAATGAAAGCATTTGCAATGCAAATCCCTAGCATGCTGGTTGTGTTTTGAGAGGTATCCTAGTGAAATGTTTGTTCAGAGGCTGGAAGTGACATAGAAAGAAAAAAGTGGAACATTATCTAGCAGGAAAGAAAAGGGCTTTGTTTATCCTTTGAAACAAGGTACCAGAATGGCCTGGAACAAACTCGCACCGAATAAGTTCTGAAGTATCTACAAATTTTAGCACTGTAAAAGAAGTACTTACCTGTAAAGAAGGTGTTCTGCATTACTATGGATTCCTGGTCAGCTCGTCATCTTATATTATGTTTGGTATAAAGAATAGCAAAAATTGGGAAATATAGAATAAAAAAGCTCCACCAGGTTCTAAAATGGCCATGGCTTATTGTGAAAACTAATAATGTTGATTATAGATGTTAACAGAAATCATAAAAATGGGGAAAATTGATGTGTATATGAATGTGTTGAAAATATAATATGAAGAAAAAATGTTTATGTTAACACATTTATCCACTTTTTAAAAATATAAACACATGCATGTAGCATTAGCCATAATTTCTCTAAAATTTGAACAAGTCATCTTATGTTTCAGTGGCATCTGTAGAGAATCTGCAACATAAATGATAACCATAGACATTTATGTTCATTTTATATGGACATTTTCCTAACTAAGATAATATAATCTTTCCATTCCAATATGAAATTGGGAAACTCTTAAGAAAAAAACTTTTTCTCCATGATATTGAGAAAACACAGAAATATTTTACTCATTAATCTATTATACACTTCATAATTCTGACATATTGTCTATTAAAAAGTAATGTCACCAATGATATTTGATTTTTTGTTTCTATGTGGTTTCTTGATATATTGACAGCTATTGATCAGGTAATAGAATTACTTATAAATCATACAACATGGGAAATAGAACAAAGTTTTGACTATAAACCCAGGGAGCAATGAAATTTGATCATCCCAGAGAAACATATCTAGGAGTTTTGGAAAGTGAATACTTCCATCCAGTAGGTAGGTATCTGAACTTTAAAGGACTTAACTAGTGCCTTATTGGTGCCAGCAAAATTATGAATATAGTATGTGCTTTCTGTTTTCATTTTATTCATATTTTCTGAAATATTTGCTAAGCTCCAACTGGATGTATTTAGTATCCTAAAAAACAAATCTGAAATTGTATACCAATGTTCAGAGGGCCTAGTAAGTAACATTAACCTCAGAGTCAGGCTGCGATTTCTGCCTTGGGAAGGGTTTTCTGCTATTTTACATATGTGTGATGCGTATTAGTGTCAGAGAAGGCAGCTAGTAGACATGAACATGAACAGAAGAAAAGAGAAGAACTCTGTGAGATATTGTTCAAATATTACTATGCCACCCACAGTGTTATCCCAATCCCAGCCTTGATTTGCATGAACCAAGAAGATTTGCACTTCCATGGAACAACAAGAATTGTAGAATCAAACATTCACAAAGGACAGGAGATACCAGCGTGAGAGACCTTCAGGATATTGGAGCATTCATCCATAACATAGCTACGTTCACTGTATAACATACCTGTTGTGCAGGATCATGTGACCTACTAGTGGGTAGTGTTTGCGTTGATGTACAGCCTGATGAAAGAAGAGAAGTCCGCAGGATGTTAGCAGATGCGGGGAAAATGGAGGAAAAAAAGGCAGGGCAATGACATGCAAGCATGATGGAAAAAGACAAGCTTTCTGGACCATAGAGTCACATTATCCCAGATTTCTGAGACGTACTTATTGTTTTATTCTCTGTCTTGTTTTGTTTTTGCAGTTTGGGGACCAAAACTGGCAGTGCTCAAGAGCTGCTCTTCTCTCTGTGCTCAGGGATCACTCCTGGAAGAGCTGGAGTGAAATGGTAGTGGAGAGGAACGATATGTGATGGTAGGGACTAAAGTTGATCCTGTAAATGCAAAGCAAGCCCTTTAATCCCTGTACTATCTCTCTATCTCTCTACTCCTCTCTTTGTTTTAAGAACCCATTTGCTATTCAAACCAATTGAAGTTGAGTTCCATCCCTTGCCTTGATGAAGAAGCTAATACTATGGTCAACCTAACACATACTCAAAGGAGCATTTAGAGAGGACTTCACCAACCAGGAATTTGCTGTCAGCCTCCTAAAATTCCTCACAGAGGCACAGCATTGAAAACTCTAATTTCTGCATTTTCATTCTATGTGATTAGTATTAACATTTTCTCTACTTAACAAAACTTGTTTAAACATATGGGTTTGGCATCATGAGCTAAACCCCCTAATACAGGTAACATTTGTACCTTTTTTTTTTCTAATGCTTCTTAATAGACACACAGTTTAAGATGATTAAAGGTCTCTATATCATTTAGATTCCTTGTCTACCCATTAAAATGTATCACAGATTTGCTGAGATATCAACTTATTGAGTGGACATGGTTTAATTCAGTATAGGAAGCTGATACTCTCCCATACCTCAATGTTTATATATGGAATTAACTTTATGTGTTATCAATAAATTAGTGACAATGCATTCTCCATCCAGAGAATAAAAATACCTCAAAACAAAAATGTATTGCTTATTGGAAACTTCTTCATGCCATCTTTCTCTATCAAAAGCAGGTTTAACAATTCTTTTATTTAGATATCAAGATTTCATTGTCTCAAATGTTCCTCGAAGAAAACTGCTTAGAGTGAATACAGAAAACACAAAACAAAAGAAACAAAATAGTCAAACTTGATTAGATGTTAATTTAACTGTGTGTGTGTTTTTTTAATCTTATCTGAGTGCCAGAACTACTCAATTCTAGAGCATTCTGCTTAATTATCATTCAAATGACTGCTAATCCAAAAAGGGATGATCCAGAGGCTTATATGTTAAATCGGCATTATAAAGCAAGAAGATAGTCTAGATAAGACCCTCCTAAAGGAATTGCTTTATACTACCTGCAGGTACCTGTTAAGTGTTTCTGTAAAGCAGTGCTTAAATATTAGCATTTTTCCCTCTGGAGGGAAAAGAAACACACTGCAAGGAAAGATGCATTTTTAAGATTCTGGTGTTTGTTTTTCCGACTGTACCCTGAATCACTGGATGGAGATGTCCATTGTTGTGCAAATACATAACCAATACCCAGCCCCCCAGGAAAGCAGGTGAGCAGATAAATCTCTAAGACTGTGATGATGAGAGTTTGTCTCTCTAACACATCTTTCCCCCGGGTTAACTTGCTAGGTTAATTCATCCCTTGGTACTCATTCTTAAACTTCCTTTAATTGGCAATTGAGAGGTATTTCGGCAGACAGGCCTGCTGCATATACCCTAAAGACAACAAAAGGGGAAAAGTTAACAAGGGGTTCGAGTCCTTGCGACAAGGGTGACAAGGTTTGTTAAGCAGGAATAAAGGGGATGAGCATTGCAGGAGGTATTATGGATTGGCAGCCTTTTCAGAAAGGTCAGCAGCTTCCTTTTATAATTGCTTCCATTCATTTCAATACCGTTTGCTAGAACACTCTAAGGCCAGAAGCTTAGAGTGTTACCAAAGGCACACTACTAACTTCCCTTTCCTCTGTAGCATCTTTGCCATTCAAAAATAGTTTTTTCCTTTAGCATGCTCAAGGAAAAAAAAAATCACATGCAAGCAAATTCGTGTTTTTGAAGCTCGAGTTACAATTCTTAAAAACCCCTAGCAAATATTTTGATTCCTTTGAGATATACAGGAGGTGAGTAAAATTTGCTTTTATTTTGAAAAACATTATTTTATGTCTAAAATCTTTTGGTATAGGATCAGAAATGACTTGACTTTGTGGATATAAAATGAGCTGAGTATTAGAGGATTAGATTTAAAATACATATTTAATTCCCTGGTATTTTTTTTCTCTTTTGATGAATCCTCTTCTTATTTTTTTTTTTTTTAGCAAATTTGATCCAAGTGAACCTTGGTTTGAATCACTGAACACAATCCCTAATGCATAGGTTTTTAAATTTAAGGAACTTATTATGACTCTTTCAAAATGTGTATACTTCTCTCCTACCAGTTATGTCCCAGGCTGGCAAGGATGGAAACATTCAGCAAAGCTTAAATCAGGAATTCTTTATTAGCCATACAGCAACTGCACTTCGCACAAAGGAAGGCAAACTCAGTTCTTCCTGTTCTTTTAAAGTGTGGGGTATGGGAACATCTCCCCAAAGCAGATAACAGGCTTCACAATAATGAGGAATGTGGTTACAGTTACAAGGTCAAAAAGCTGCTAGTTCTCTGTAAAACTCTACAGATGGTTACTTTCAGGAGGCCCCCATCTCTGGATCTGACTAATTAAGGGAATCCCTGTCTTTAGATAAGACGAATTAAGACAGTTCTTACAATAAAACAAGCATGCCCTGACAGAAGCAAATTTCTGTAGCAATAAAGCAAGCTAATAATTGACAAAGCCAATAGGTGCTTTTAGTAGGCAGGTTTACTTAAGACAAGCTGCTGAGTGGTGGGTTGGGGCTGGGGATCTCTAAAAAGAAAACTCACCCCAAAACTCCATAACCATGGATCAGCAATAATGTTCATTTTTCTGGGCCAAGGTTTCGTATTTCACATCCCAAATTTAGATTCAGTGATTATAGGAGGGCCCAAGAATCTGCATTTATATAATTCTGTTTACCAAGTTATTTTGATATAAAACTTTACTAGACTATGAGCATAGATAACTACAAGATACTGAAAAAAAAAATCAGGTGGAAGGACTACTATTTATTTCTTTTTGTTTTGTTTTGTTTTGTTTTGTTTTTTGGGTCACATTCGGCAGCTCTAAGGGGCTACTCCTGGCTCTACACTCAGAAATCGCCCCGGCAGGCTCGGGGGACCATATGGGATGCCAGGATTCCAACCACCGTCCTTTTGCATGCAAGGCAAAAACACCTTAACGCTGTGCTGTCTCTCCAGCCCCAGGACTACTATTTATTAATCCTTTGTACGTTTTTGTGACTAATAATTTTTAGCGTTTTTGTGGGTTTGTTGTTGTTGTTGTTGTTTTTGTTTTGGGGTCAGGGTTTACTCCTGGCAGGTTCGGGGACCATATGGGATGCAGGGATTCGAACCGGGGTCCTTCCTGTGTTGGCCACCTGCCTGCAAGTCCTTACCACTGTGTATTGCTCCAGTCTGAAGGGTTGTTTTTGTTTGTTTGTTTGTTTGTTTTTTGTTTTCTTGTTTGCTTTTTGTTTTTTTTTTCTGTAAAATTCTTCTAAATATGATGGAACTAAAGCAAGCTGGCAGGCATGTAGGAACGTGCCCCCTCACCCCTTTCTCTAGTCTAGGGCTAGGCAATTAATTCTTGACATGTAATAAAACCAAAAGACACGGTCTGTAAAAGTTACTTTTGTCATTCTTAAGTGTCTTACCTGGTGCCACTGCAGACCCAGAAAAGATCAGACCTTCATCCCACATAGAGAAAAAAAAAAAAAAAGGTTTAAGAAAATTAGGCCAGGAAAATAATATCAAAAACCATCAACTACTACCCCCTGGCAAACACCCATCCTAGCAACAGGACTGTTACGGGGTAGAAAACCCTATAAAGGTCAACTGAGAGTAAAGGAGGTATGCACATTTGTTGCCTGGGTACATGGTTGCCCTAGCACATATGTCACCCCTATCTTTCCTCGTGAGATGTGAACCTTCATATTTCATGCTAAGTTTGGTACTCACTCCACCTTTGGCAAAACCTGTCCTTTCTCTTCAGCACCTTAGTAGTTTCTCTCTCTCTCTCTCTCTCTCTCTCTCTCTCTCTCTCTCTCTCTCTGTCTGTCTCTCTCTGTCTCTGTCTCTCTCTCTGTCTCTGTCTCTGTCTCTGTCTCTCTCTCTCTCACACACACACACACACACACACACACACACACACACACACACACACACACACACACACCCTTCTTCCCCCTTCCTCAGCTTCTTTAAATAAGACCAATTTTTTTTTTTACTTCACTGACTCCTGAAGTTTTTTTTCTGTGAATGAAGATCAAGGACCTGAAAGACCTGAGTAAGATCTAGGACTGACTTTGCTTTTCTTGTCAGAGCAAGGCCCACAGTTCCAGATCTCCTCAGCTGTCTCTGGATGGCAGAGGTGAAAAGAAAGAGGCAGATTCCATTCTTGGAGCTGCCTCCTTTTTTCTCCCTGATTGACATAAGTCACTCAGGGACTTAAATAATCTTGTTAGTTCTGGTCAGTGCAGCTGGCACTTAAGACTTTTCATGGGTTTTAGGGGAAAAACAAGAAAAGAAATACGTTTAGTTCAATACACAATACATTTTAAAAAGCAGATATTCTGACTATAAATAAATGAGAATATTTAGGAAATGTGAAAATTAAAAATACCGTATTTACAGAAACTATTCTTACGATATTATATGGATGCAGAAACAACAACAGGAGTCTTTAGGTTCTTTAAGGTTCTTTCAATGTCCCAGCTATCATCATGCACGAAGGTAAAATCCAAATGGATTAAAGACCTCGATATCAGCCCCCAAACCATAAGATATATAGAACAGCACATAGGCAAGACACTCCAGGACATTACAGGCATCTTCAAGGAGGAAACTGCACTTTCCAAGCAAGTGAAAGCAGAGATTAACAGATGGGAATATATTAAGCTGAGAAGTTTCTGCACCTCAAAGGAAATAGTGCCCAGGATACAAGAGCCACCCACTGAGTGGGAGAAACTATTCACCCAATACCCATCAGATAAGGGGCTAATCTCCAAAATATACAAGGCACTGACAGAACTTTACAAGAAAAAAACATCTAATCCCATCAAAAAATGGGGAGAAGAAATGAACAGACACTTTGACAAAGAAGAAATACAAATGGCCAAGAGACACATGAAAAAATGCTCCACATCACTAATCATCAGGGAGATGCAAATCAAAACAACAATGAGATACCACCTCACACCACAGAGAATGGCACACATCACAAAGAATGAGAACAAACAGTGTTGGCGGGGATGTGGAGAGAAAGGAACTCTTATCCACTGCTGGTGGGAATGCCGTCTAGTTCAACCTTTATGGAAAGCGATATGGAGATTCCTTCAAAAACTGGAAATCGAGCTCCCATATGATCCAGCTATACCACTCCTAGGAATATACCCTAGGAACACAAAAATACAGTACAAAAACCCCTTCCTTACACCTATATTCATTGCAGCACTATTTACCATAGCAAGACTCTGGAAACAACCAAGATGCCCTTCAACAGATGAATGGCTAAAGAAACTGTGGTACATATACACAATGGAATATTATGCAGCTGTCAGGAGAGATGAAGTCATGAAATTTTCCTATACATGGATGTATACGGAATCTATTATGCTGAGTAAAATAAGTCAGAGAGAGAGAGAGAAAAACGCAGAATGGTCTCACTCATCTATGGGTTTTAAGAGAAATGAAAGACATTCTTGCAATAATAATTTCCAGACACAAAAGTGAAAAGAGCTGGATGTTCCAGCTCACCATAGGAAGCTCACCACAAAGAGTGATGAGTTTAGTTAGAGAAATAACTACATTTTGAATTTTCCTTATAATTAGAATGTATGAGGGAAATGGAGAGCCTGTTTAGAGTACAGGCGGGGGTTGGGTGGGTAGGAGGGAGACTTGGACATTGGTGATGGGAATGTTGCACTGGTGATGGGTGGTGTTCTTTACATGACTGAAACCCAAAAACAATCATGTATGTAATCAAGGTGTTTAAATAAAAAAATAAAAATTAAAAAAAAAGGTTCTTTCAATGTTTAAGATTGGAAATATTAAATAATAAAGTTGTTCAAATTTAGAGTTAGAAACAGAAAAGTTTATTGGAAAATAGAAGAGAAAAGAAAAGAAAGTCCCCATGCAAAGAAGAGGCTAATATTAAATTAAGTATGGCTTGCTTTGTCTTGGTGTATTTATAAACAATTGGATCTTTTCATTACTTGTCAAGTGACCTGAATATCACAGAGAATTCAAAGGAGGATTTTGCATACTGATTTGGCTAGATTAGGACCTCTTAGACTATTTATTTTTACATTTACCTACTTTTCTATGAGTCCCAGGTCTCTGACAGAATCTATCATCTTGAAAAATTGTTAACTTCTCATTCTCAAAAAGAGCCCAGTAATGTCTTAAATGTGGACGGGAGACAGCTAAAATGAAGCAGCTGGCAAGGGGAAACTAAGGATTTCTCCTAGGAATACTTATGCTCACAAGTGTTTCTGCATAGAGTATACTTTTCTTCTTTACTTTTTTTTTTTTTAATTTAGAGTCTGTTTTTTTACCCAGCTCCCTTTCTATTGTACCAGTTATATAAATAGCTGTTTTTCAAAATTTTAATTTGTATATTTTCCTTGAAAGAAAATTTGCTGTGGCTCAATGCTTTACTCCACCATTAAATATCACCCCAGATGTGAATTTTCATTTCATTGAAGGAAGTCGTGGCTTTCCTTTACCACTCAGGCAGAAAGACTAGTTAGAGCTATGACTTAATCTTAGTGGTGCAAAAGCCCCATGAAGCTAGATTTTTGAAGAGAAGTTAGAGTTGAGTAGAAATCCAATGGTATACCAATTGCATCAACCTTCTGGTTCCTGATTTGCGTTCTTTGACAAAGCAACCTACAGTCCTCCGCTCTACCAGCTGAGCTATCGAAGGAAGCGCTGATTTGCGTTCTTTATGTATTTCCTGATATTTACCTTTATGATTTTTCCATTGCTTTCTCCTATTTTTAAAAACTTAATTTATGTATCTACTTTTTTAAGTTCAAATTTGCTTGCAATTCCGTTTATTGTTTAAAAATATTCATTTCCCATAATTGTTTTTAGTCAAGAACACTGAATGAAACACTTTGTTTTATTGATCCCTTTATTGACAAAGTCATGCCTAGTTAATGAGCACAGATTTGTGTACAATTTGAGAATTATTCATGATCACATCATCAATAATATACTATGAAGACTTTAGGTGTTAAACACTGAAATATGAAAGAATATGGTTGGGAACATACTGATGATATAATTCAACATTAATTTTAGAAAACAGAACTACCATCAGGGAAACAGTTCCACTTATTTTGGCTTTCAGATATTTCTGACTAATTATCTTATTTATTTTATTTTATTTCTGCGGCTACTGGCTCTGTATTGAGCTCCTGATAAACTCAGGGGACTATATAGGAATGGTTCCAAGGATCAAACTCCATCAGCCATGTGCATGGTAAATGTCCAACCCACTGTGCTATTATTCCATCCTCTGGTAATTTATGTTCCTTTAGGTTGAAAATTAAGTGAAGCAATATCCTATAAATTCTCTGAAGTTCAAGTGAACCGGTTAGTAAACAAAATAAAAATAGGTTTCTAACATAACATTTTGAGATTTTATAAAGAAAATTCTCTTAGGAATACAAAAAACATTGAGCAATGCGAAAAGGTTTCTAAAATAAAAAAAATAATTTGCTTCTGTATAATCATTATTTAAAAGGGATCTGTTGTATATTTTGATTTTAAAGGGAAATTTAAAATAAAAGTGTGTACATGACAGACAAAAGATTTTATCTACAGCTAATATTCTACGCATTTCAGTAAGGTAATACAAAATAATCTAGAATTGGTGAATAGCTATTTAGAGTAATAGTTATTTATTTATTTATTACAATTATATAGGCGATCCCCACATTAGTAAATTTTTGTTCAATTATGGTTAGCCTCTTTTATGAAAAGATTTAACTTTCATAGCACATCATAGTAACAATCAGTCCACTTTATTGGCTATTTTATAATGTAAATATTAGAAAAATGATATCAATGGCTGTTAAAAATGAGACTATCGCGACAAACTAGGGACAGCTTAAAGCATACATTAATAAATAATAATTGAACACAAAAATTTGGGATGTAGTATCTAATTTGTTTGCTCCTATTTAACTGATCTAAAAGAAAAATCTCTTTTATCCAGCTGTCTTTTACCTGTAACAATTTCTTATAAGAGAGAATGTAAATAAATATACTCAACACAATTCAGTATGATTTGGATACCAGCATGAATACATAAATGAATTATAAAGAGAATAATATTATTTCTTTAGGTAGAACACTGTTCAGTGTATTTATGAAACGTATGTACGAATTCCCATTTTTTGCAGTTGGTAGGGTTTTGCTTCCATACATGTCTCAATATTAGTTATCATTATGTGACTTACATTAAATAATGAAACATAAACCTTTGTTTGGGATTCACACCTAATTATAGATAGAGCTTACTCCTGGTTCTCTGCTCAGAGATCACTCCCAGCAATGTATAGATAACCATAGATTGTGCCGAATTTTTGCAGAGACAGTAATATGCAAGGTAAATGCCTTATTTCCTGTACTATGACTCCAGCTCCAAATGTAAAATATTATATTATACATCATTTCAGAATGAAACTCTTCTAATTCAACACTTGATGAACTATTTTAAAATTTGTATTGCTTTGAAAAAAAATAGAATGTCTTGTAAAATTTTATTCAACTCAAGCTCCAAAGTACTATCATATAGAACAAAACCTCTAGCTTAGGCTGGGGATTTGACTCAGTGGTAAAGAATATGCTCAAATGCAGGAGACCTCAACTCTATCTCTGTTACTGCCAAAGCAAATAAACACCTCTAACTTACACCATTGTAAGACATGAAGTGAGGAACAATAAACTACACAATATTAGATATTTTAAGCTTTATTTATAGACAATTAATTTTGTTTTCCTAAGGACACTTAGAACTTGACACAAGTACTAAGTCAAAAAAGTAAAATTGACCCATATGATTGTCAAAATACACTTTGAAAAAAATCCAGAGATATGGGGGCAGGATGGCATAGTGGGTAAGGTGTTTACTTTGCACTTGGCCAACCAGGGTTTGATCCCTGCATCCCATATGGTTGCCAGAGCCTGCCAGGAGTAATTTCTAAGCATAGAGCCAGGAAACTCTTGAGCACCGCCAGGTGTGTCCCCTACCCCAAAGAAAAAAAGCAATTCATAGAAAGGCCAATAAATGTCTCTGTAAATATATGCCAAGACTAATGCTTTATTCAAAAGCTCGAGGAACCCTTCTAAGAGCATGGTAATGTACATGTTTACTTATCTTGAAATAAATAGGGTACTCTAGGTTTATTCTATGTACTACTCCTAAAAAGCTACCATTCCCTTTGATGTTATATTTGTATAATTTAGAACAGTCAGGGGTTCTCAAACTTTTTAAACAGGGGGCCAGTTCACTGTCCCTCAGACCATTGGAGGGTCTGACTATAGTAAAAACAAAACTTGTGAACAAATTCTTATGCACACTGCATATATTTTATTTTGCAATGAAGAAACAAAACAGATACAAATACAATATGTGGCCCATGGGCCATAGTTTGAGGACCACTGGAGCCTAGGACCTAAGACAAGATAGCTCTTCAAAGCCATATACTTATTCGAATTTCTCTATTATCGTTATTTTGCTTTTGCGAGTCAAGTTTATGTCTCTAAACTTTCAACAAATGTCAAGAAGAGAAAATGAAACAAATATGTGTATTGTGAGAAGAAACAACAGAAAAGTCAAATGACAGAAAGTAGTCAAATTACTAGATTCAACATAAGTGTCCTCAGAGGCTCATAGAAACCCACATTTTAATCATTCTGGATAGATTAAGTTCATGGTTCTAGTTCTTTCTAAGCATGATATTGAAATAAACTCAGACAATATACAATTTCAATATCTTATCTTCCAAATTAATTTCAAAAATTAATGTAAACTTTTTAATGTTATTTAGGCAGTTAAAGTAAAAAGACTATTGATTGCTCTGAAAAAAATGATGCCTATTATATAAGATGGCAGTTTTCTGGTCTTGTCCCAATGAGCTATACATGCAAATCTCTAACAGAGCCAGGAGACCCTTTAGTCTATTTGATTGATCTTTCCTTATGCTAAAAATTTCACAAGAAAAGGTGACATAAATATAATTAAATGATAATCTAAATATTAGTTCCAATTTCTATTTGCTCCTTGTCAATCATAGCAAAATAATAAAATGGCTTGTGATGATTAGGAAAATGACCAGAGGAAAACTGAAGTAGCCAAGATATTTCTTAAGCTTCAATTATTTTGGTTTTTATTCTCATTTCATACTTCAAAGACTAATTTCTCCTCTTCCCTCAATCTTCTGAAAGGGATTCCCCCCTCCAATTATCAAAAAATACTCATAAGAGTAGATTTTATGCTTGTAACTTTGTTAAGTTGGAAAAGTTTCTATGAATCCTGTAAATAATCAAAACTTGAAAAATGAAAAGAAAAATTTATCTAGATTACAGAAAACAAATGGATCAGAACCATCTGTGAGATAAAATAAATCCAAAGACCATCTGAAATTAGAGTGAATATATGTGTTATCACTTTTATAATAGTTGTCAATCATCAAACATAGCACTAAAAAGAAACCTCTAAAATTTTATAGAGCCCATTTCCTAAAAAAGTAATAGATAATCTATTATAACTGAAATATGACCAGAAACATATTTCAATATGTGTTTCCACTGTCCATTGTCCATTATTCTTTCCCTTCAAGTCAAAAGAGGTTACACATAGTCCTTTTTTTAAAAAATTTAAACACTGTGATAACAAAGTTGTTCAAAATTGAGTTTATCCTTACAGTGTACACTACCCTTTGCCCATGAAAAATTTCCTACCGCCAATATCCCCAGTTTCCCTCCCTCCTCTGCCTATCTCTGGGGCAGGCAATTTGCATTTCTCTCTCTCTCTCTCTCTCTCTCTCTCTCTCTCTCTCTCTCTCTCTCTCTCTCTCTCTCTTCTCTCTCTCTCTCTGATCTATTTCTTCTGAATCTTTCTTTATCTCTGTCTCTTCCTTTTTTCCCTTTTAAGACACTGTAGTTTGCTTTATGTTTATGAAGTGGTACCATGAATATCACTTTATCTCAATCCAATACCCAATTACTGTCTGAAGTGATCAGTTCCAATGATCATTTTCACAGTGGTCCATTCTTTGCCCTAGCTGCACTTTTCACTATTTGTGGCAAGCTTTCTACTATGTACTCATCCGCCTGGTCCTCCTCTCTATTACCACATTATTATCTTTTATTTTTCTCATGATATAACCTTTTCTGCTCATATTTTCTTATCAAGCTAAATTCATTTTACAGGAATGCAGCTGAGTCAATAGGCATATCATGAGTAACTGAGAGAAAGAGAAATAGAAATCTTTGTGAAATAGCTTTCCCTATGTGCATGCATTACCTTAATACCACAGATGTTTGAAAAGTAAAATGAATAAGGTCTACTTTAATTGTCTCAGTTATAATTTGGACTGTCAATATACTTTTAAAATTTTGTTACATTAAAATCAAACCCTCTGTTATTTTTTAAATGCGATTTTAAGGTACTTTCATTTGGTCTAAATTTGATTGTATGCAAAAATAGATTACTTATGGCACTCACCCATTTAGATGTCAGAAGAAGTTCTGTATGTCCACTAAGTTAAAACATCCTAATCATTGGCTGTCAAGCCTTGGAGAAGTTGGCACTGCCCCATATTTCTGTTTATGACAGCTCACAGAGGGCATGCTGTGAACTGCATTTTTTCTGCTTAGGACCCAATTAGGAGTGACAAATACAGGAGTTTTGATCCCCCCATTATAATTTGTGATAGTTAGCATATATCTCCAGTTGAGGTCACGAACTTATTTTTCAGCGTTCAACAGTCAGAAAAAGCAGCTTTGTTTGACATTGGTAAGAGTCTAGATTTAGAAGTCAAAATATTTCTAGGCAAATATTAACAGTTCGTGGGAAGTAGAGATGTCAGAGATGACTTTAAGGAAGAAAGTAAGCATGGAGACTTCATTGTTTTGAAAATGTGGGATCTTACAGAATACATAAGTAATTATTAGCAATGGTGAAATTCTGAAAAATCAAACAAATTTTATTGACTAATGGAGAGTTTGCTGGCAATAATATGTCCCATAATTCTAGAAAATAGACTTAAAGAGACAAGGAGAAAAAAATCTGTGCAGTGTCTCCATTCCTGCCAGTAACTAATCAACTCTTCTTACTTGGAAGATGCATTATACTTTTATGATGGGGCAAGGGAAAAAGAACAAAATTCATAGACCTCAATTAGGTACAATGTTCAAATATAACTGTGATAAACTGTGTTCCCAAGGCACAATTATTATAGATAGATGGTGTTCTTTATCGGCCACAGTGCTGTCAGCTTCCCTAACTATCCATCTTTGCACAATGCTTCCTGTCTCTTCCAAGGAAATAATCTGTAACTTCAGGCAGTTAAGAAAAAAAATAATTTGAAGATCAAAACTATCCAGATTGCTACATAGTGTGTATCTTGAATTTTGTGTATGGGTGACTTTTGGGAAGTAGCGATAACATCATGGTGATATATGATTGTCCCCTTAAACTCTCTTGTAAACTTAGAGCCTTATGTAACATAAACAAAGCATGGACAGATGATCTAAATCCTCAGTTCAAACATCCCTAATTTTTACATTGAAGTCCAATATCTTTTTCACAACATAAACTCTGTAAAAATCATGGCATTGTAGAAACCATAGTTCTTCTACCTGCCACTAAGCCACTGTGAATACTGATTATGGACTTTATTACAGTACTTACTTAACTGTTATCTTTTCACTCAACTCTCTTCATTTATGAAACTGATTATCTAGTGGTGATATTACCTCTGTTCCTTCTTTTATTTTCCTCTACTAGCTTCCCTTGCTTGTTAGAATTGTCATCAGTAAGTAAGCAACTGGAGAAAAAGGGAGCAAAATGCCAATCAGTCAGTTTTATTACTTGTTAGCAGCACTTAGCAAGGTTTGGAAGAAGAGGGAAATTCAAAACAGTGTTTAAATTAGAGTTGGAGGATTATCTATTGCCTTTATTAATTCATGTTATTTTTCTTGTCTATTAATATAATCTATGACTATTGCATTTTACAATTATCTTGTATAGAAATGTACCTTTAGTGGAGGTAGGCACATTTTATTCATAATAATGTGTACAGTCTATAAAACACACTGAGAGCTTCTATTATGGCTCTATAAATAAACACATAAAATATGATTAAAACTGACTATGTAAATATGTTAGTAACATTTAATAATTAATATAGCAACTGGTAGATTATCCAATAAAATATGTAATACTTAAGTTTTTACCTGTTAATTTTATATTCTTTAGTGTCTATTCACCATAAATATTGATTATCTTATATTTATAATATAATAAAATTATTTTACATTTAAAATACACAAAAATGTTTATGCTTAAGGGACCATTCTATTTTCTTAGATGTAGTCCTAAAAAATGTGAGAATTAGCTTCTCACATAATTTTATAATGGCAATATTATTCTTTGCATTGTTATTTATCTCTAACTCAGTGTTATAACTATCTAGATTATTTTAAAATATGTCAAATATAAATTACTAATGTTGACAAGTTCTCTTATTTTTATTTTTCTTATCTAAAAATATATACAAGTTCTTAGAGTTATTATTTTGGTTGTTATTTGTCTATATCTAGTAATGTAATAAGATAATCATTAGTGTAATCTTGCTACAGAAGAAATAAATGGCCCACAATTTACAGGTAGCCTGGGATGCCAATTCATATTAACAGTCTAAGGACTCAAATATTTCTTAAGGAAATCAATACATTGAACGCTTTTCTGGTGGAGAAGCACTTACCTCTAGAATGAGTATGTTGTGAGTGCAAGTTATTTCCTTACATGGCATTATTCTGATGCCTTCTTTTATTGCTGTTTTTCTCTACAAAAACAATCATCAGACCGCACTAGCCAGTGACCATCTTGATGGCACTTTTCTAAATTTTTTCTCCCTGGAATGAAAGCATAGATAAAAATGCAGAATTCCCACCTGAGAAAATGCAGAAATTATTAAAGTTCAAACTTCACAGAAAAAAATAAATAACATAAATGAATGACAAATAAATATGATCAGAGGTATGTTTAGCATTAACCAAAACATCAGGAAAGTTCATAGTTCAGTTCACATTAGTGTATTTTATTCTAGAAATTATTTCATGGAAGGAGTCATTTGGATAGCAGAATATGTGTAGGTCAAGCTGACCAGGGAAAGGTAAAGTAGTCTCATGATGAAATTTTGAAGCCATAAGATCCAGTTTTCTATTCTACTCAGAGACTCAATGTTGCATTTTTTCCTATTTTGGCCAAAGGCAGATGGTGTATGTACTAGGGAAAGAATTGCCCATATTTATCTTTAAAATAGACCCCCAACAAACCACCATCTGTGAAGCTCTCTACCAAACTGATACCTACATTTTTTTAGCATCCATCAGGGGCATATTGTGCTCCACTTAAGCCCCAAGATGCCTGTATCTTAGAGAAAAATCTTGCCTTTCCAGGCATCAAATGTACTGCTAAGGTAGTGGCAATTGCAACAGGCTAAAGATATAAAGGTCTCAAGCAAAACAGACTGCAGCAAATTGCTTCAGGCAAATTCTATAGTGCCAAGACTGGAGAAGTGTTCCCAGTGTCTGATCAAAGCACTGTTCCAAGACCCAGATGCCTCTCTATCGTCCATATCCACCCCCGCTTTTTTTTTTTTAACACTCATATTTTGTTTGTGTCTCCTCTCACATTTTTCTCTCTGTGTATGTCTGGGCCTATTTTTTAATCTTCATATATATATATATATATATATATATATATATATATATATATATATATATATATATATATATATATATATATATATATATACATGTTACAGTGACAAGCTGGTGTCTGAGGACTTCATTCAAAAAGCACTGCATTCTGAAGAAGAATAAAAGCCATTCAGTTCCTGAATGTTTATTGAAATGGAACCTCCAGAGGAGTGCGACCTGAGTAACTGGAATGACTAGCACAATAGATTCAGTGTACCTTCTTGGCCAAAATGCTTGTAAGGTGACACTACAATTGTAGGATTAATAACAGTCACAATGAAATTTATCAGGATTATAAATAAAAACATTCTTCAAATTCAATATTTTTAGAATATTTAAAAAACTCATGAATTATTTGTACTGAAAAGTTATCAGTGGTACTCAAGTGTTTGAAGATGTCCTGCCAGATGTTCTTCTCATTGAAGTTCACAGATGTTGCAAGTCAGCCCCTGAAGAGGTTGACTGATGGAGGGATGGAGGATGAGGCCTTTCTCTTCCAGCTTGGAGCACGCATATGCCACCCTGTCTAGCAGACGGTTCTGAGGTGAAATGGCGGGGTAAACAGCTCGCAGACAGTCAGGCTTGTGGAAATATTAGCTTTATTCGGTGGACAAGACTGAAGTCCAAAGACTCAGCCTCAGTTCCAGCAAAAAGCCCCGACCTTCCACAGACCCTTGTTTTTATCCCCCAGAATCAGGTACCGCCCAATGGTGGGATCAGATACCAACCAATGGTGGAAGCAGAATCAGGTACTACCCTAGTGTGGGGGCAGAATGCCAAGTCACACCCTAGGGTAGGGCACAATCACCAATCAGTTTAGGATGAATAACATAGTAATCCCCTAAAATATTTACATACAAAACACACAGACAGTATTTTAAATGAATTAGCAATCCATAGGCATGGAATCATAATAAACACAAAAGTTATTTTGAAGTATAAACAAATTATATTTAAAACTTCGATGAAGGAGAAGAAGGGGAAAAGAGAGAGAGAGAGAGAATAAGAGTAGTTCTTTCAAGAGATATTGTCTCCAATGGTATAGAGATTCCTGATATACATTTCAGCATTAAAATATAAAATTAAAATAAATATCTCAAGTGAGGAGACATAGATGACATGTTCATAGAGGCATCAGGTACATAATTTGGGAACACACATTTTTACCAGAATAACAGAATTTTTTTCAAGCACTGGCCTCTTGGAAAATCATACAATTACCTGCGAGTTCTCATATTGTTGTTCCCTTCTTGGATGGCTTTGGTCAATGAGAAGGAAAAAGGATGGCAAGAGAACTGTCAAATAGCAAGCCTATCAAAACCAAATAGATGGCACAGTGGGCAGGTAGTTTGCTTAAAATGTTCCCAACTCAGGTTTAATTCTTGCATTGTATATGTTTCCCTGTACAGCACCAGAAATGAAGCCTAACAGAGAGCCAGAAGTAAGCCCTAAGCACCACTCCAAAACAAACCGAAACAAAACTCTGACAATTTCTGGCTTCTATTATTTTAGTATCAGTGACAATTTGACTATACTACAATATTGTTTCTGCAAGCTTATAAGAGATATAATAGACATGATATGCTTTCAGAAAGGTGTTTGCCATATATGGTTCATGCTAACATTCCAAGGCCTCCACTGTCATAAAAAATAAACAAACAAAGGAAACCTAAAGCATCTTGCTCTATACACAGGGACAAAAATACCTGCAGCAAAGGTCTATTAAAAAATTGTTTGCAGCCATGTTCAGATGGGGGCATAAGGGAGTGTTGTATTCTCAAAGTGGAAGACCAAATTCTACATCCAAGTTCAGCATCTCTCAAAGATATGAAGAAGATTAGGGCAAATTCTACTCTTTAGAGAAAAATAGCTAAATGGTAAATAATGCTTACAAAGTTCTTTTTGTGTTTTGAGTTGGATGATTTTTGTTTTGGTAACATTTGTTAAAGTTTTGTCAGAATGAGACAAAAACTCACATGAGAAACCAATGAGAAAAACAATTCTTGTACATGTGGCATCATTTCCTTCTTCAGAAAGGATAGTTTGTTATTCTAGCCAGAATAGAGAAGTGAAGGGGAAATAAGACTTATGTTGTTTCCTTCCACAAAACGTGATGCATGAGCAGTCCTTGATTGCCATAGGATAATTCATGGCTTTGCTAGATACAATGCATCTAGTAACTCAAGTTTTGTTTTCTCAGAGTGAGTAATAGATTGACTGAGAGGTGGATCTCTGGTAGTCAAGGCCTCTGAAAACTGCTCGATTATGTTCAGTTGCAAGAACTAGCTAGAAAGAATGTTAAATCTTCATCAGTGTGTTATTCACTGATGATGTCCTACTTTTAGATGAGGACTTGCAAATAACTATATATTACTTCCATTTATTATCAATGATTATTTTAAGGCTTGTCATACTTAGGAAGTATTACTAAGATTCTCCCAGTCTAGCTGTAAAAAATAGCCAGGTTGATAAATGTCTACAATATGAATGATAGTGTTACAAAATATGTTGCATATGCTGATTACAATGAGGACAAAGAAGAAGTTATGACAGTCAATTTCAGAGTAAAGACAGAAGAAATTGGCGGAATATCATTTTATTAGACAAGCATTAAATGAATGACCATTATTTGTAAGATCTGGAGCATCAGAAAAGACAAGTATTTGGAAAGTCTGAAGGGAAACACCACATTTCCATCAAATTGACTAATATAAAATGGAGAGAAATATATGTACAGATGTCAATTTTTATAGTAATATAAGTCTGGAGTAATAATACAGTAAGTAGGTTACTTGTCTTGAGGTCAATGAACCCTGGATTGATTGAGAGAGTGAAGGGATAGAGAGAAAATAAAACTTTAGTATTTCTTGGAGACCATATGGCAATAAATCCTAATAGGAGATTTGTGAAAGTCTTTCAATTGAATATTTCTTAATTTATTTAACAATGTATACTATAAACTATAAGTTGGAAACTATTGCAAACACTATTTTAAGCACACTGAGATCAATACCATATTGATTGATCTATCAATGCCATATTGATATATCTTCTGATAGAAATGAAAGAGCCAACTCCCTGTAATCTCCACCCCACTATTTTTTATTTAAGCATTGAGATATACAGTACTCAAGTTTCAGGTGTAAATTGTTTCTTCATATTTTTAACCAGTGTAGCATCTCAGCACCAATGCTTCAAGGTTTCATCTCCTTCTTCGACTCCCAGGCATAATCACTAAAAATTTTCTTTAATTGAATCACCATTAGCTATCCAGTTACTATTTTTCATGACTGAGTTTTATTTATACAACATACAATACTTATTCCTTCACTAATGCACGTTTCCTGCCACAGTGTCCCCAGTTCTCTTTTCACCTCCTGTCTCCTGCTTCCTTCCTTTCCTCTTGCCTGCTTCTGTGGCAGACATTCTCTCTCTCTCTCTCTCTCTCTCTCTCTCTCTGCCTCTCTCTCACATCCCAACTATTTAATGTTTAAATACTGTGTTTTGCATTATTATTACCGAAAAGGTATCATGCATATCAATTTACTACCTTTCAGCACCCAGTTCTTATTCAGAGTGATCATTTTAAACTATCATTGTCATTGTGGTCCCTTTTCTGCCCTAAATGCATTCCCCCAATATTTGTTTCAAACTTTTTATTATGAACTGATCCTTCTGGTCCTTCTTTCTCTAACCTCTGTATATTAATACTGTCATTTTTATTTTTATTTCTCAAAATTAGTGTGATCAGTCTGCCTATCCTTCTCCCTCTCATTGATTTCACTCAACACAATACTTTTCATATTCATCCACATATAAGCAAATTTTATGACTCCAATTTTCCATCTATCCACTCATCTGTTTTTTAATAATTGGCTTAATATCAGATTCTGGCATTATGTATAGTGCCCCAATGAATATAGGACTTCAGAAGTATTTTTCTTCTTTGTTTTTTGGTCCCTAAGATATATTCCTATGAATGGTATTGACATACTCTTTTTTTCAAGTTTTATCTTGATTTACAGGGATATAGAGAAAATAGAGCAAAAGAAACTGTCTTGCTTGCAGCAAACCCAGATTCAATTCCCAGCAATTTATACCCACCCCCTGACCTGTCATGATGGATTCCTAAGTAAACCTAAACACAGTAGCAGTTGGGTTTTATCCAAAATTAAGTGAAGACCTAAAATTATATTATGATTTGAGTCACATGTTTAGAGTAGTGAAACAATTATGGTTTTATATATACACTATCTCATGTTATCTATTGAACTTACTCAATATAGTTTACCTCATCATCATCACACCCCAATGGTCATCATTCACTCCCTGCCTTTTATAGCATTCATAATTATGTAACCCAAGGTCAATTGTTCACCATCATTTGAAAGGAGCCAATATTTTAGATGCCAAGAAGAAAAAACAAAAAGAGTTTTCTAAGTAAAATTTACAGTTTGGTCAAGGGCTGACGATAAAATAAGAAGTAAGTCTATTTGGAGATACATGAGACAAGAGAAAGTAATTCAACAGTGAAATAAGGCATAGAAAGAGCCATATCTTATAGAATTGCAGAAATCACATTTTGCCAATGAGTAATTTCTTTATATATGTATATGTATGTATGTGTTTGTATAATTTCAATACCACATATTACATAGTTGTTCATAAAAGATTTGTTTATAGGCAAGTAGTAATGAAATAATATTGAAAGAATAAAATAAAAAATGAAAGAAGAAAGGACAAGAAAGAAAAGAAGAAAGAGAAAGACAAAAATAAAGAAGAAAAGAAAGAGAAAGAAAGAAAAGGAAGAGAAAGAAAAAGAAAGAAGGAAAAGAAAGAAGAAAGAGAAAGAAGAAGAAAGAAAGAAAGAAAGAAAGAAAAGAAAGAAAGAAAGAAAGAAAAGAAAGAAAGAAAGAAAGAAAGAAAGAAAGAAAGAAAGAAAGAAAGAAAGAAAGAAAGAAAGAAAGAAAGAAAGAAAGAAAGAAAGAAAGAAAGAGAAAGGGGAGGGAGGGAGGAAGGGAGAGAGAGGAGGGAGGGAGGGAGGAAGGAAGGAAGGGAGGAAGAGGAGGAAGGATAGATATAACAAAGGAAGAATGGAAAGAAGGAAAGAAGGATGGAAGAAAGAAAAGTGTAAAACAACAAGAAATTTTGTGAAAATCATTGTATCTTTATGTCATTAAGTCATTGTCAGATATACTAAGCTCTTATTTCTAGTTGATCATTCTGTTACTTGTTTGTTTCTGAATATAAGGTAGCTTCAAATCCACATTGACATCTAAGTTAGAGTTGTCCTACTGAGATAATAGTATTCAGATTTGTTGCATGGGGGGCCAGGTTTTCCAAGTACTGTGGTTGATAATGTAGCTTTTGTAGGGTGTAGTTTGGGCCTCCAGGCTTTCTGGAAGTACAAGAAGGTGGGGAGAAGGTGCTCACATTGAATCCAAAAAATTCCTTATGATGTAAGACCAAAACCAGCAAATTTAAAGTTTAGGCAGTTTATTGTCTCTTCAGAGATCTATGATTGAGTGGGGAAGCAAAACCATTGGCAAAGTGGTTATTGTGGGTGGTGGATGCAGCTGCTATGGCTTTGGCAGGGTGGGGATTTGGGCCCCACTTCTCTTTCTGAGATTGCAACTTTCAGCTGAGTGACTGATATACTCATAATTTTTAACAGCTCGGTTTACATATCTTTCAAAAATAGAATGAATCTATGGAGCTGGCTCAATTCAGGCAGAGTAATTGTATTAGTGGGGTGTGGTTTGGGGCCAATGAGTAAAATATTTAAATGATTGCTTTATATAGAATTTCTTCTTTAACAATGAGATAATTAGAGGGACAAATATTGCCACATAGTCTACCACTTCAGTAGTCCAAAACAACTGCATAATAAAAATTTAGACATAACAATATGAAAAATGGAAAAATGAATTAATAATATTTACATTTCTGATGTAACACTGGTTAGGAGAGTAGGTTATTTTGTTGAACGCTTAAAGATTAGTCAAAGTTATAATATCATGACAAGGCTAAATAGCAAGCTATGATGGAAGGAAGAAGAAAAGTCATAGTGGGAGAAAAGAGACTTATCTTTTGAAGTATTGTCAGGCTTAAATAAATAGTAAGAATCTGTATGCCTACCTCCATATGTTAAGTGATTACTGATAGTTCTACATTATATGGCTGAGAAAGACAAAGTTCTGAAAATGATTGAAACAATAGTACTAATAAATTTGGTCATTGGGTTTAAAACATTCTGTTTAATACTTGGAACGGCAAGATGGGTCATTGTTTTCTCTTAATTTGTAACACACATTGATCACAATATTTACTACAATATTTCTGTTCAATGAAAAAAATGAAACACTATAAAGTGCTATTTTAAAATATTCTAGAACCTACAAATGATGAATCAAAACCCAATTTTGAAACTAGGATTCATTGTAATTATAAATCTTGTAAGTGGTTAATTACTATTCTCTTATTTTTTAAGACTGATCGCTTCCTGCACTTGATCCAGTCATGGGGTGGGGGTTAAGTGTGCAAAACCACCCAGCAGAAAAAAACTTATCACAGCGGGTAGGGTATTTGCCTTGCACATGGCGACCTGGGTTGGATCCCTGGCATCCCATATGGTCCCCTGAGGCTGCTAGGAATGATTTCTGAGTGCGCAGAGCCAGGAGAAGAACCTGAGCATTGCCATGTGTGGCCCCAAAACATACAAAAAATTATAAAAGTGTGTGGAGGTGTTACTAAGATGCTCTTATGTTGAAATGGTAAAGGCAGCTAAACAACAGAGTCACTTCAACAACAACTTTATGTTTGAAAATGTACTATGCAGATGTGCTTGTTCATAATAATCGGCAAGTATGTCATCTATAAACCTCTCTTATCTTTTGAAGAGTCAGTCCTGGGTAAAAATATCCTTGTGCTTTCAGTACAGCATGTCAAACACATGCTACTTTTTATTTTTTTGGAGGGGGGGTCACACCCAGCAGCGCTCAAGGGTCACTCCTGGCTCCACACTCAGAAATCGCTTGGGGACTATATGGGATGCCAGGATTCAAACCACCAACCTTCTGCATGCAAGGCAAACACCTTACCTCCATCCTATCTCTCCAGCCCCAAACACATACTACTTTATATGACCTTCATGATTAAGGAAAGCTGCAGCACTCATCTCTTTCTCCTGGCTCTGTACTCCGGGATCATTCCTGGTTGTGCAGAGCTGGGGATTGTACCAAGGTCAGCCATGTACATGGAAAGTATCCGAACACCCAATCCTCAGGTTCCTAAATGGAGTCTTTAATTATAGGAATCTATGAGCTTCATTAAAAAGAATCATAATTAAGAAAGTGATTCTAAATTATAACAGCAAAGTAATTTGTGACTGCTTCCCTTCATAAAAACAACTATCAGCCAATCAAGAACAAGATAGTGAGGGGAAAAAAAAAAGATAGTGAGGGAATCCAAGATCAACGCAGTGACTAAAATATCCTCTGCACCTCAAAGATCTAGATAGTCTGTGGTAGAAGACTGAGTACTTCTCTTACCCCATCACCAGCAGGCCAGAACAGCAGCAAATACAAGGCTCTCCTTACCCCAGAGAAATTCCCCCACTGGTAAGAGTCCAGGAAGGGTAACTAACACTGCCATCCTGCAGCACAGTGAGGAGTTTTGTGAGAACCCCTTTTCTCTTGTTACAGCACATGACTATAACGACCACGTCACAGGATCTTGTAAGACTCAGTTCAGACTTGCACTGACCTAACAATCATTCTATCAGTTTATTCTATCGTTTACAGAGCCTAGAACCAAATCTGGGCCTCAATTTGACCATGAGATCTGCAGGGTACATGATCAGAAATAAGAGCCCCAAAATAAACTGAACATATATCAACAAATAACTCTTAATATTGGAAGCAAAAGTATTCAATGAAAAATGTAATCGTCTTTAATTAATGATTCTAAGACATTAGGATATTTACATATGAAAGAATCAAACTGGAGCACTATCATATATCACTAGTAAAAATGGAAAATACAATTAAAACTATTATAAATCTCTAAACTATAAAACTTCTTAAAGAAAACAGAAATAAAATTCCTTAACATGGGTCTTAAAATAGCCTTTTGGATATGAAAGGAAAACAGTATTAAAAAAAAAAAGACAAATAAGGGGCCGGAGAGAGAGCATGGAGGAAAGGCGTTTGCCTTTCATGCAGAAGGTCCGTGGTTTGAATCCCGGCATCCCATATGGTCCCCCGAGCCTGCCAGAAATGATTTCTGAGCATAGAGCCAGGAGTACCCCTGAGCACTGCCGGGTGTTACCCAAAAACAAAAAAAAAAAAAGAAGAAGACAAATAAGGGGTCAGAAAGATAGGATGGAGGCAAGGTATTTGCCTTGCATGCAGAAAGACAGTGGTTTGAATGCCAGCATTACATATGGTCCCCCAAGCCTGCCAGGAGCGATTTCTGAACATAGAACCAGTAGTAAACCCTGAACACTGCTGGGTGTGACCCAAAAACCAAAAATAAAATAAAATAAAATAAAAATTAAGTACCATATGACCCATCAATCTCATTTCTCAGAATATAATCTCCCTGAAAAATAACTTTACTTTCAAAAACTGTATTTACTTTCTTGTTCAAAAAAGTCTCATTCACAGTAGCAGTCAAAAAAGAAACATCTCTATATATTAGTGAATGAATGGATCAAGAATTGTGGTATACATGCATTCATTCATGTTATAAAATATAATCCATGAATATGTAATAAATTAGTTAGCTATCAACACAAAAAGAATTTAGCATTTGCCATCTCTGAGAAGGACATAAAAACCTCTAGCTAAAATAAATAAGTCAGAGAAAGACAAAGAGTATATGATCTCAATGACATGTGAAAACTAAAAGTAGAATCAAAACCCTCAAATTTATGAGACTTATGATGGGAGAAGAAAGGATGTTAGGAAAAATTTTAAAAGCTATAAATTTCCAGTTATAAATAAGTACTACTTTGGTGAATAAATAAATAAGTACATACCACGATTTTATAGCATTTATAGATTTTATAACTTTATTGTTTGCTATCCAGATAGGTTATTGACTCTATATCCTAAAAGTCCCCATCATTAAAAATAATTTTATTTTATTTTTTTATTTTTATTATCTCTGTAGGAGAAAAATGACCTTAGTTCAACCTTGGGTGGCAATTATAATCAATGTGTATTTAAATAATATCATAGTACTATATGCTTTAAACTTGTAGAATGATATTCATCAATTATTTCTCTATAAAACTGACAAATATATTTAATAACAAAGAATAATCATTTAAAGGTTCTAAATTACTGGAAGTAGGAGAGGATTACAACATGGCAAATATTAGAGGAGAAAGCTCTAAAAATTCTAGAGATATCAGAAAAAAGACATCTCTGAACACAATTGGCTTCCAAGGATAATGAAAAGTAAAAGAATCATCTATGGACATATTTTTTTTAAACCTGCCCCAGGGTTAGTGAGAATATTTACTGTTCATGCTACAAGGATATAAAATGAAAAATTGCACTGTCTATGTTTCTGCTTGACTGGCTCCAACAAGAAGTTCATGAAATATTTGTTGATAATGTATATTCATCTCTTTTATTAATCTTCTAATATATGTATGTATATATACATATATATATATATATATATATATGTATTTTGGGCTAAAGGGCATTTGAAATCCTAATGTTAGAGTTGCCAGAAGCAACTAAATTTCTCTGAAGCTCTGACAAAAGTACATATAAGCAAAGATGTCTCTGAACAAGGGCAACAATTTTCTGAACCCCTGGGTAAAGGGCAAGATCACAAGGACTTTACATATTATCTCATTTAATCCTCAGAGCATTTTTGCAAGATATGTATCATTATTCAATCAACAAGTTTAAAAATCAATAGTTTCAATTGGCAGTTTAAAAATAATTACTGTAATAATTTCATTGTATTCCCTTTGTCCAATAAGGACCATCCTGTGTCAAATAATATCTACCAGAACAAATACCCACACCATCATCAGGGGTTTCTGGTGTGGGGGGATTCTATCTTGTTTCTCCAAGTGACAGAACTGAACATTGAACCAATTGATGAATAGTTATTTATAATCTGAGGCCTCTACTCCTCCAAGCAGTGACATATAGTTTTCTCTGAGGTCCATCTAGCTTCTGGACTCTGTATTATTCTCTCCAAGCCAACTTTGGTCTTCACTGTTGCACAGTGCGTGCCTTAATCATAAAGATGATCCGTGAGATGCACTGTCATTTCAGTTCAATAACCTCTTTGCTTCCAGTAATTCTGTTGCTTCCAGTGCCCAGCCACCTAAATCACATGCTCAGTCTCCTGTGTTAACCAAGAACCGCAATTCAAATTCTTTCTCCCTAACAACCAGAGAAGTACAATCATTAAAAGTAGATAAAAGACAGACACAGATAATGGACTCTCTCTGATACTGTCTTCTATCTTACTGAAACTTGAAATCCACTGGATCAGCATTTACAAATCGAGGGGAGAAATGCAAAGGCATTTGGAAACCAAGGGGTGCGTGGTGGTGGTGGTGGTGGTTCCATCTGTCAAAGCCTCTAGCAGTGATGAAGTAGTCTCAAGCAAGAGAGACCAGTGTCCCTCATCAAGGACCAGAGCTCACATTGGCCCCAGAATCAAACCTGTTGTGGGGTTCAGTTTTGTCTACCCATACCAGCTTTGGTAGCAACATTCAAGGTTGACAAAGAAGCAATGGCAATGAAGCAAACAGCATTTTAGAGAGCCAGATCACCTGAGCCTGACCTATGAGTAGAATAGCAAAGTTTTTACTACTATTTCCCTCCCTAAATTGAAACTTAATGGAAAAAAATCTGGAAAAAAAGATATGTTGGTCCAAATAGTGCTTCTCAATTTTTTTCTGTCATGCTCCCCAGGAAGAAGAAAACATTTTTCGCGCCCCCCCCCGTGATTATAAATAGTATCTTTATTAAAAAAAACTTTAACCTGCAAAACAAAAATATATAAAATAATTTGAGCTGATTTTTTAATCAGAGGTGATGTCTGGATTAATGGCTACAATGAACACGTTTTGCAATGCATAGCTTTTCGAAGCGGGGTTTGAAGCAGGACACAACAACTCTCAGTCCCAGAGACATACAGAGATATAAACACAGGGCTTAGCTTGCTTTGACAGTGTTTACTGAGGTCAAACGCGCCCCCTTTTGCGGAGCCCCGTGCCCCCCCATAGGGGGCACACCCCATTATTTGAGAACCACTGGTCCAAACTGACTCTCGGCAAACTACTACCCCCTTTATAGTTTAGATTTCATGTGGCTTTTCCTGTCATTTGAAAGTAGAATATTTAATATACTTGGTATGAATTCTCAGATTCTTTGTGTCTGAGAATGCTCAAATCTTTACCCATTGGGATCAGGGGTCACTGTTCTTATCAGTGAAGTTTTGCGGGAGCATAGCCATTCACTTTCTTGTATGTGTGTGTAAAGTTGTGTTCACACTACGAGTGTTATTGAGTAGTTGCAACATAGTGTGTATGGCCTAACAACCTGCAATATTTACCACTTGACTGCTTACGAAAAAAAAATCAAACCCTGTTCAATGTCATCATTTTTTCTATTCCTTAAGTAAGCTTATTGATTCAATAGAGTTCTAACAGACATGCTGCCCATACTTCAAATCCCCATAGGCTTATGTAAAAGTACTGCTTCAACAAAATCTTTCCTGTGAATGCATTACTTTAATTTTAAAAAAGTTCTGGGTAGCTTTTTCAGATTCTGATATATACAATAATTTATTTCATAGAATAATTTTTATTGAATATTTTATTAAATTATTTTAAATTAAGCACATGCAATGAAGACGACAAAATAATTTGCATAAGAAATAAGTAACTGTCATGAGATGCCCACTGCTTCCACAATACTTTCTACAGATAATTACTATGACCAATAGCTCATACTTTCTATAGATTCTAAATATGTAAATGCAATGTGCATACCATCACATTAAATGATCATGGTGCATTGTCCTTCACTTTTTTCTGAATGTTATTTAGTTTTATTTCAAAAATTAGAACAATGTAGTTTATTTTATATGAACAGACCAGAAAATACTCACTCAGACTTATTTGATTAATTTATTATTTATCAATCTTCTGATTGACTTTGTCTTTGCTTTGGCTCATTACTACCTTACATAGCAAAGCAATGTCGTTCTACCAATACCTTAAACACATAGACAATTAGAGCTACAAGATAACTTTAGAAATAGAATTGCTGATTCAAAAAGAGTACATTTTACATATTGATGGATAATGCTGAAATATCTTTTAATGAGGTTTTACTAATTTACATTCAATCATGCTGCCTACTCTTGAGGGTACAATAGGGGTAACATCAATCCTTTTGCAGCTCCTAAGAGGCAACAAATGCATCGATTAAGAGAATTTACATTGAATGTAATGCCTGTATTTAATCCTGTCTCTATTACTTTATGACCTTGGAAAATGTACTTAATCTTTCATGTACTTTAGATGTTTTGGTAAAGTGGAATTAACAATGGAACATACTTTTCAAGTGTCTGTAAGTATAAACAGTCATACACATAAATATATTAAAACTATGTATAATACCTAAAGAATACATTTTAACAAATAGATATTTGGGGGCTGGAGAGATAGTATAGAGGTAGGGCATTTGCCTTGCATGCAGAAGGACGGTGGTTTGAATCCTGGTATCCTATATGGTCCCCTGAGCCTGCCAGAAGTGATTTCTGATTGTAGAGCCAGGAGTAACCCCTGAGTGCTGCAAGGTGTGACCCAAAGACCAAAAGAAAAAACAAAAATAATAGATATTGGATGCTAGAGCATAGTACAGCTGGTAGGGCACTTGCTTTGTACACAGCTGATTCAGATTTAATAGCTCATGCTCCATCTGGTCAGGGGTGATTTCAAGTGTAGTCAGTAGTAAGCCCTGAAAATCTCTGGAGTCTCCAAAACCAAAACCAAAGTTATTATTAATTTCAATTATAAAAACAATAGACAAATGAAAATATATAAAAGTTACAACTATTGTCATAATTTTGCAGACTTTAGAGCCTACATGATGGACCTCACTAGGTCACAAAGAATTTCTTAATTAATAACTTAGTTCATAACTAAGAGTTGAGTCAACATTAAGAAAGTAGGCTGGGCCGTGGTGCTAGAGGTAAGGTGCCTGCCTTGCCTGCGCTAGCCTAGGACGGACTGCGGTTTGATCCCCGGGCATCCCATATGGTCCCCCAAGCCAGGAGCAACTTCTGAGTGCATAGCCAGGAGTAACCCCTGAGCATCACCGGTGTGGCCCAAAAACAAAAACAAAAACAAAACAAAACAAAACAAAAAAAAACATTAAGAAAGTAAAGTTCAAGAATATTCAAGAAATAGGAATTTATGGTGAAATATTTGTTTTGGAGAAATAATTGAGAGTACTAAAGGACTGACCAAACAAAAAACAACTTAAAGAGCATGGCTAAGTAGGCAGAGTACAATAAACACATTTGTCTTCATTTTACATCATTGGGAATCTACTGAAAGTGTTTGAAAGAATAAAATGTGATTTTCCAAAATGCTATCATTTATTAAAATAGAAGTTTGTTTTGGTGTGTGGCCAGTGCAGATGAAGGAAATGGTGACAATGTAAGTGAAGATTGCTGGTATTTTGGATCATTTATTATATGATCACATAAAACATCAGAAACAAAGATAAAAAGCTTAAAGGCTTTCCTCTAAAATTAGGCATAAGACAAGGTTGACTACATTCACCACTATGCCTCAATATGACATCATCAGTACTTGCCATAGCAATTTGGCAAGACAGAGATATCAGGGTATTCATATCAAAATAGAGGAAGTTAAACTCTTGATTTATACATATGACAGAGCACTAAGAAAATCTGAGCTAGCCAAGAACTTCAAGAAAAAGTACAACTGTTTGGTAAAATGTCAGGTTATATATTCAATGTACAGAAATCTATGACTTTTCCTATATGCAAATAGTGCATTAGAAGAGATAGAATTTTTGATAGCTGCATAGTATTCCATTGTGGTATATGTGTACAACAGTTTCTTTAACCACTCGTTTGTTGTTGGACATGTGGGTTGTTTCCAGATTCTGACTATTGTAAATAGAACTGCAATATACATAGGAATGCAGAGTCAATTTTTGTATTGTGTTTTTGTTTTTTTAGGGCATATCCCTGGGAGTGGTATAGCTGGATCATTCGGGAATTTATTTTTCAATTTTTTGAGGACTATCCATTTTGTATTGAAGAAAGACTGGACTAGAAAGCATTCCCACCAACAGTGAATCAGAGTTCTTTTCTCTCCTCATCCCTGCCAGGCAGCACTGATTGTTCTTGTTCTTTGTGATGTGACTGTTCTTTGTGATGTGTGATGTGTGGTGTAAGAAGTTACCACATTGTTGTTTTGATTTGCATCTTCCTGTTTGCAATAGTGTTACAGAAAGTGGATCATGCATATCACTTTTCCTCCTTTCCGTGTTGAATCTAATCCTCTGAATAAATGGATCTCACTCTCTCACTGCCAGCTTGATCTCATTGTAATTTGGGGGAAATCCAATGAATAAAAGGCATTTACAAGTTGCTGCAAAACATACATTTTCCTTTTCTGGGCTTAATAAAAATCTGAAGAAAAGAAAAAAAACTTTAAAAAATTATTACATTCACAATGTGCACCATAAAATCAAATACTTGGGAATAAGCTTACCATACAAGTAAAATATTTTACAAAGAAAACTATAAAAAACAGTACTGATAGAAATAAAAGAGGACAGAAGAAAATGGGAACACATTTCCTATTCATGAATTAAAGAATTAATATTTCCAAAATGTCAATGTTGTCCAAAGTACAATGCACATATGCAGTTCCAATTAAAAAACCAATGACATTAAAGACATAGCAAAGCTCCTATATTGAACAATAAATTTCAAATAATAGCCCAAAGATCCTAGCATAAAATAAAAATGAGAAGTTATTTTAAATTCTGCACTTCAAACTATACTAAAAAGCTGTAGTAATTAAACAGTGTGTTCCTAAAATAAAATAAAACTGAGAGTCCAGAGACAAATTTCCCAGGATGTATGGGTACTTAACATTAACGTTGAAGAGCAAAATTTATAAAATTGTACAAGGAAATTTTTTTTTTATCAAATGGTGTTCTGAAAACTGATCAATCACTCTATCCAAAAATTTTAAATTAGGGCTTCCTGATTTCCTTCTTGAGGTTGCAGAGAAAGACCTCAGCAACCTTAATCAAATCAAGGTAGGCTGTCCCCATCCACAAAGGGTGGTGCCAGACTCCTTCTGTGGACTTATAAAGGTCTTATGCATTCCTCTATACTTGGTTGAGGCTGCAGCGGAAGACACTAGCTAACTTAATTCAAGCAAGGTAGGCTCTTCCCAGCTACAAAAGGTAGTGCCAGAGGAGCATGGCCTATCCATTTCTCTTTGCAGCCACACATATTTTCTAGCCAGTGAACTCCATCAATACACTTAGAAAAAAAAACATACTACAAGCGAGACAATGGTGTAAAAATACAAGCCAACTCCATGTATAGAGAATGAAGATAGCAGCTCTGACAACCTTAGAAGAGCCAATTGCATAATTAGTGTCTCAGATAAGGATTTTAGAGAAGAAATATGAAGGATCTTCATAAAAATCAAAGAAAGCATAGATAGAGCTAAAGAGACCACAAAGATAGAAATCAGAAAACTCCAAACTGAAATAACAGGACTAAAATATTCAGCAGAGGAAATGAAAACCTCAATGGAAATCTTCAGAGTAATAGCAGCTGAGGACAGAACCAGTGAGCTGGAAGATGAGATGCATAACAACTCCAAACAACAGAAGAGATTGGAAAGGAACCTAAAGCAAATGATCAGACAATGAAAAATACTCAAAGAATGGGAACAAATGAAAACAGACGTTTTTGATAACTCAAAAAAATAACATAAGAATCATTGGCATCCCAGAGGCACTGGAAGAAAAACCAAAGGAAGAATCAAAAGTCAAAGTTATTGTTGCAGAGAAATTCCCAGAAATAAATACTGCATGCAACCAAATTCTGAATGCCCAAAGAGTCCCAGCTAGAAGAGACCCAAAAAAAAGCACCCAAGATACATCCTAGTCTCAATTATGAATTCAACAGAAAGGGATAGATATTGAAAGCAGCAAGATCAAAAAGGGAAATTATGGGCAGGAGAGATAGCACAGCAGTAGGAAGCTTGTCTTGCATGGAGCAGATCCAGGATGGACATTGGTTTAAATCCTGGCAAACAATATGGTTCCCCATGCCTCCCAGGAGCAATTTCTGAGTGCAGAGCCAGGAGTAACCCCAAAGCTCTGTCAAGTGTGACCCCCCAAAAAATGGGGAGGGGAACTACATTCAAAGGAGTATCCTTAAGAAATACAGTGGACATGTCACAAGAAACCTTCAAGTCAGTGGTAGGATATAGTTACAAAATTCAACAAAATGAATGCTTCACCTAGAATACTGCATCCAGCCAGACTCACTTTTGAGTTTGAAGGAAGTATATATAGCTTTACACATAAACAACAGCTTAGAAACCTTACAGATTCAAAACCAGCCTTTAAAAAATATGAAAGGTCTAGTTTAAGACAAGAAAGACCAAGAGACACAACAAACTCTTACAGAAAGAGGACAGTAAATCCCATGACAATTATCTCTCAAAACATCAATGGACTAAATGCACCAGTTAAGAGACACAGAGTGGCATATAGATCAAAAAGCTGAATCCAACATTCTGCTGCCTACAAGAAACACATCTGAATAGCCAGAACAAACATAGGTCAAAATAAAAGGTTGGAGGAAAATCATCCAAGCAAACAACTTTCTTAAAAAAGCTAGAGTGGCCATATTGTCATCTGATGACACACTTTAGACTATAGGGCGATACATCCCTAGAAAACTAGGTACACATTCCTCTCCAATGCACATGAGTCATTCTCCAAGATAGTCCACATGCTGGTCCATAAAACATATCTCCATGAAGTTTAGAGGATAGAAATAATAAAGATAACCTTCTCAGATCACAGTACACTGAAATTAGAAGTGAACTACAAAGGGAAAGAAAAAAAAAATTCAACACCTGGAAATTAAAGAGCTTACTTTTGAACAACCTGTGGATCAGTGATGAGATCAAAGAAAAAAATCAAAACTTTCCTGGAAAGAAATGACAATGAAGACAAAAATTACCAGAATTTATGGGACACAGAAAAAGCATTACTAAGAATAAAATTTGTATCTTTGCAAGCACACATTAGAAAGGAAGAAGGGGCCTATTTAAAAAACTAAATGTCACAGCTAATAAAATTAGAAAATAATCAACAAAAGGAACCAAAAATAAGTAGACAGAAGGAGATAACAAAGCTTAGAGAAGAAATCAATGAATTGGAAATCAATAAAACAATCAAAAAGATCAACAAAAGAAAAAAGGTGGTTTTTGAAGAAAAAAAAAAGAAACAAAATTGATAAACCACAAGAAAAACTCACAAAGAAATGGAGAGACACTTAAACTGGATTACAAATGAAAAGGGACAGATTATTACATAAACTACAGAGATTCAAAAGGTAATTGGAGAATACTCTGAGAAACTCTATGCCATGAAACGTGAGAACCTGGAAGAAAAGGGTAATTCTTAGACCCAATTGTCCACAGTTAACCTAGGATGATCTAGAATATCTAAACAGACCCTTTACTACTGAGGAAATTAAAATGGTAATCTAAAGTCTTCCCAAAAACAAAAGCCCAGGCCCAGATGGATTCACTAACAAATTCATTCAAATCTTTCAAGAGAAACTATTACCAAATCTTTTCAGGCTCTTTCATAATATTAAAAAATCAGGAACACTCTCAAATAGTTTTTATGAAGCTAACATCACCTTGATACCAAAAGCAGACACAGATGTTGGAAAGAAAGAAAGAAAGGAAAGAAAGAAAGAAATGAAAGAAAGAAAGAAAGAAAGAAAAAAGAAAGAAAGAAAGAAAGAAAGAAAGAAAGAAAGAAAGAAAGAAAGAAAGAAAGAAAGAAAGAAAGAAAGAAAGAAAGAAAGAAAGAAAGAAAGAAAGAAAGAAAGAAAGAAAGAAAGAAAGAAAGAAAGAAAGAAAGACAGACAGACATCGGTTGATGTCTCCAATACTATTTTATTTTATTTTGTCTTGTCTTTTTCTTTTTGCACTCAAGCATGAGTTGATTTCAGAACCGAGACTATTGTGTGGTGCCTATCTTTATTGCTGTAGTGCTCACCGGTTATTTAATTCGATAATTTTTTCTGTATTGCTGTGGTATTTCAATTACCTTTTTCACATCCTCTCTCAAACTGAGGTTGGAAGCCTCTAGAGAGACTCAGCCCATTTTCAGTGTATTTGAGTTTTGACTTTTTTTTTCCTCTTATTTTGTACCCCATTCTATTGCTTTTCTTGACTTCAAACAAAACCACATACCTCGATTTTTCTAGTTCTGCCTCTTAAATAGAAGGGGAAACAAGGGTTCCAGGAGCAAACAGATATGTGATCACTAATAGTAAGCCAGACAAAGAGGGGTCCACCTATTCTAGCAGCCCGGGGGGTGATGGTGGGGTATATGGGTTGTAGAAAGGGAACTGGAATGAGGGGAGGACATAGTTGGTGATGGGTATTCCCCTGACCCAATGTTAATATGTATCTAAAATACTACTGTGAAAGATATGTAAGCCATTATGGAAACAAATATGTTTTTAATCAGAAAAAAAAGAATGAGAGGGTTGGAATAAAAATTATAAAAGCTAAAAAAAAAGAAAGAAAGAAAGAAAGAAAAAGAAAGAAAGAAAACTACAGACCAATATCCCTGATGACACAGATGCAAAGATCCTCAACAAAATTCTAGCAAATAGATTCAATACCTCATCAAGAAGGTCATACAACATGACCAAGTAGGTTTCATTTTAGGAATACAAGGACATATTAACATACATAAATCAATGAACATAATACACTATATTAATAAAAATTATATGATCATATCAATAGATGCATAAAAAGCATTCAATAAGGTCCAACACCAGTTCATGATAAAAAAATAAAAAACTCTCATGAAGATGGAAATGGAAGGAACTTTTCTCAATGTAGTCAAGGGCATCTACCACAGTGAATTGCAAATATCATTCTCAATGGAGATAAACTAAAAGTCTTTCCTCTAAAATCTGGTACAAGACCAGGTTGCCCTTTTTACCACTCCTATTCAACATAGTGCTGGAATTTCTTGCCATAACAATTAGGTGAAAAAAATATATCAAGAGCATTGAGATAAGAGGAAGAAATAAAACTCTCACTGTTTACAGATGACATGATAATATACTTAGAAAACCCTAAAGCCATTACCAAAATGCTTCTAGAAACAATAGACTCATATAGCAAAGTGGCAGGCTACAAAATTAACACACAAAAATCAATGGATTTCATTTACACCAATAATGATAGAGAAGAAATGAACATTAAAAAATAATACCATTTACATTAGTTTCACACAAACTCAAATATCTTGGAGTCAATTTAACTAAAGACGTGAAGGACTTATAGAAAGAACACACAAAAAATCCTGCTTCAGAAACAAGAGAGGACACAAAGAAATGGAGACACATTCCCTGCTCATGGATTGGTAGGATTAACACAGTTAAAATAGCAATATTCCCCAAAGCATTGTACAGATTTAATGCAATTTGTTTAAAGATGCCATGACATTTTTCAAAGAAGTGGATCAAACACACTTGAAATTCGTTTGGAACAATTGACACTCAAGAATAGCTAGAGCAACACTTGGAGAAAGGAATATGGGTGGTATCATTTTCTCTAACATTAAATTATATTACAAAGCAATAGTTATTGGAACAGCCTGATACTGGAATAGAGACAGACACACAGATGAGTGAAATAGACTTGATTTTTCAGATAATGTGCCCCATATATACAATTAATTAATTTTTGATAAAGGGCCAAGAAATACAAAATGGTGCCAGGAAAGCCTCTTCAACAAGTGGTGCTGGCACACCTGGTCAGCCACTTGCAAAAATGTGAACTCTACCCTCCTGCTAACACCATGAACAAAGGTCAAATCCAAATAGATTAAAGACCTTTAATGGATATCAGGCCAGAAAACATAAGGTATAAAGAACAACATGTAAGTAACACACTCCATGGCATTGAAACTAAAGACATCTTCAAGGAGGAAAGAGCAGTCTCCAAACAAGTGGAAGCAGAGATAAACCAATGAGATTATATTAAGCTGAGAAGCTTCTGCACCTCAAAGGAAATAGTGCCTGGATACAAAAGCCACCCACAAAATGAGAGAAACTATTCACCCAATAACCATCAGATAAGGGACTACTGTTGCATATATACAAGCTACCAACAGAAGATAGCAAGAAGAAAACATCTAGCCCCATCAAAAAATGGGAAGAAGAAATAAACAGACAATTCCTCAAAGGAGAAATACAAATGGCCAAAAGACACATGAAAAATGCTTCATATCACTAATCATCAGGGAGATGCTATTCATAATAACAATGAGGTACTATCTCACACCACAGAGACTGGCACACATCATGAAGAATAAGAACAATAAATGCTGATGAGAATGTGGAGATAAAGAAATTCTCATTCACTGCTGGAGGAATGCTGCCTTTATGGAAAACAATATGAAGGTTCCTCAAAAGTCTGGAAATTGAGCTCCCATAGGATTTAGCTATACCACTCACCTATGTATGCCTATGTATATGCACTAGGAACACAAAAACACACACAAAAATTTCTTCCTCACACCCATATTAATTGAGTGCTAATTACAATAGCCAGATTCTGGAAACATCCAAGATGGACTTCAACAGATGAATGACTAAAGAAACTGTGATATACACAATGGAATATTATGCAGCTGTCAGGAGATGAAGTCATGAAATTTTCCCATACATGGATGTACATAGTATCTATTATGCTGAGTAAAATAAGTCAGAAGTAAAGAGATAGAATAATTTCACACTATATAGGTTTTAAAACAAACAAAAGACATTATTTTATTAATGCCCAGAGACAACAGAGATAAAGGACTGGATCTCAATGTGAAGCTCACCACATAGAGTGGTGAGTTTAGTTAGAGAGGTGACTACACTCACGATCATGACAATGTTAATGAGTGAGAGAAGTAGAATGCCTATCTCGAATACAGGCAGGGCTTGGAGAAGGAGGGAGATGGTGGTGGGAAATTTGCGCTTGTGAAGGGCAGTGTTCTTTTTATGACTGAAACCCAACTATAATCATGTATATAACCGTGGTGCTCAAATAGAGAAAAAAGAGAAAATTAAAATAGGCTAAAAATCTCAATATCAGATGATACCAGAGTAATAACACAGCAATTACGGTGTTTGCCTTTCATGTGGCTGATCCAAGTTTGATCCTTGGTGTCCCATATGCTCCCTTGAGCACTGCCAGCATTTTCTCCTGAGTGGAGAGCCAGGGAAAAAAATAAAATCCTGAGGACCACCACGTGTGACCCCAAAACAAACACATGAAAAGATTTTTAATATAAAAATTGAATCTATAAATTGCTTTGAGGAAAACTTGGGTAGAACACTTGATTGATGCTAGAGGTAACTTAAATGATTGAAACCATTGACCAACAAAACTGAAAAAAGATTAAACAAATGAAGCTAAATCAGACTAAGCTTTTGTAGTGCAAAGAGTATGAAGATCAGAGTAAAAGACATGTCAAAGACTGGGAAATGAGTTTTTTTTCCACCATTCATCAAATAAAGGATTAATACCCAAGATATATAAAGCATTAATAGAATGTTATCAAATTATGGGGCAAAGAGATGAGCAGAGCCTACTTAAGAAAGACATATAGATGGCCACAAAATATGTGAAAAAAATTTCAGCACCACTAAAAAGAGAAGTGCAAGCCAAGACAAAATGTATTTTTTTCTTGTGAGAAAACTGAGTTTTCTCAATTCCAGTTTTTTAGTATTACTTTATATTTATCTAGTGTTAGGACATTTGGTATTGATTTATTTTTCGAAAAATAAAGGTAACTTCTAAAAATTACTCTGTGAAACTCTCCAAATTTTAAGTATATAAAAATCTACATTGGAATAAGCAACTGAGTAGCAAACTCCTCTTTTAATAAATGGAATTTGTATTTTTTAATTTTTAACATATGTATGCTCATATTCATCAAAGGACTCTGAATGTCTGAGAAAATGGTGATTTAGACTGCATTTGCATGCAGAACTAGTTCGATTATTATGAGGGTCAAGTCATTCAAAACCAGTTTTTCAAAACCTACATTGCTAAAGTAGTCTTTAAGATGAGTATAGTGTGAGACCTTAAATATTCATCATTAATAAAAATTCCATGACATTTTTCAAAAGAACATTTGCCCAGGTTATTTGACCATATGCCAAGTTAAATCATTAAGGCATGGCCAACTGCCATTTCATTTTTTTTTAACTTAATACCATAGATTTTTTAATTTAAATGAACCCGAAATATCATTTTTCCCAGCATGAAATTTACAGCTGGATATAAGAATCTCAGAAAAAGCTCTTCCTAACCAAGAACTTTTGAGATTTTTAAAAACTTTCTCCTTGATAATGAGAATACAATTGACAAATAAGAGTATATCTGAGTTCTAAGAATTAATTTCTGGATTAAATTTTTGTGGGTTTTTGTTGTTGTTGTTGTTTGTTTTTGGGTCACACCCAGAAGCTCTCAGGGGTTACTCCTTGCTTCACTCTCAAAAATCACTCCTGATAGGCTCAGGGTGCCATATGGGATGCCTGGATCAAACTAGTTTCACCACATGCAAGGAAAATGCTCTACCCCCTGTTCATGTCCAGGATAATTTTTTATTTAAAATTCTTCAAATGATAAAATTCTATTTTCATTGTTTATTGTTGTTTTGATGATTGTTATTGCTGTTTAGAAATACAAATTAATAGATATATTTGATATTTACTTTCTTCACAATTTTCATTATCTTTACCATATCATTAACTTTATCATGTTGAATCATTTCCAATATGTTTTAGTATTTAGTTAGAACAAGTTCAGTTTTACATCCTATTTAGAATTCATCCATATTTTATTCTCATAACAATAATTTAATTTATCTCATCATACTTGCTCAATTTATGTTAAAGAAAATTGTAAATACTATATTTGAAGGATATAAAGGCTTTCTTTCTTTAAAGGCTGAAAGAATCAAAGAATGTCTAAAAAATAGTGCTTTGGGAAGTGATTTTGGAATCAACTAGATTTTCTGTATGTATGTAGATTATGTATGTTGAATTTATGTATCACTGTTAATTATTATTGGGAAGAATTTTAGCATTAATGGTAAAACAATTAAGTTAGTTTCATAATGTATTTTCTTTAATGCCTTTTATTTACATAGTCCATTTATGTAGAAATATCTGCTGTATATTTTTAAATATATTTGTTTTAAAAATATATTTATATGTAGCTATGTTCAGTAAGACAGTAAAATATATTCTTGTTTTGAAAAACTCATTATATTTTATCCAATTAAAAACTTACCTAATCTTCAAAGAGAGTTTTCCCTACTTTTTCTTCTTTAGAAAACTGTATTGTTTGTCAAGATCATTTTTTAATCTTAAATTACTTATATTCAGGATTCAAAAAAGCATGAAAATATAAATCCTTACACAATTTGACATATTTTAAGTATTACATTATATTTTAATATTTTGGTATGTAAGTTAATAAGAAAATAAAATTTTAATGGTTTATTATTTCTAATATTCAACAGTTTATTAACATTTATAATGTATCATTGATTAATTTGATATACATAAAAAGAAATGGTAAGGTAAAAAACTGGTGTGTGATTTTTCTACATATTATTTTGTTCTTTTGAAGCATATCTCTTTTAACTATTATTTCAGCTTAACAATATTATTATCTTTTGTACAAAATATTTTCAAATTTTGTCAGTTTATATAGAATTATTAGTTTGAGTATGTTGATCTCATTTTGTATAATAAATGTGGTTACAAATAATTTACTTACTATATAATCATTAATTAAATTGTAAGTTAAATAATCATTGGTCATCTGTCTAATTTTAAAAGGATCACAGATTAAAAAGCTCTTTGTGTAGAATAAGGACCCCAATAAGAATCAACAGATAGGAAAAAAGAAATGAGAAAACTCAAATCTGAAATGACAGGACTGAAAACCTTGGTAGGTGAAATGAAAATCTCATCGGAAAATCTATCCAACATAGTAACATTGGCTAAGGCCAGAATCAGTGAGTTGAAGAAGAGATGAAAAAAATAAACATACTACAGAAGAAACTGGGAAAAAGCCTTAACAAAATCAGACAATGGAGTAACTACTCTAAGAATATAAAAACAAAATAGTAGTTTTTGATAAATTCAACAGAAATAACATAATAATCATTAGAGTCCCACAGATTCAGAAATAAAATCCCCATGAAGTATTAACAGTTAAGGACATCATTACAGAGAAACTCCCAGAGCTAAAGAGCACATGCAAACAAATCCTGCATGCCTGAAAAAGTACCAGCTAAAAGAGATTCAAAGTAAAGCTACCAAAGACACATCCTAGTCACAACAATGAATCCCACAGATAGGGAGAGAATACTGAAAGAAGCAAGATCAAAAAGAAAAATTACAATCACAGGAGGATCCTTAAGTTACATTATATTTGCCACAAGAAAATATCAGGGCCTGAAGAGATTGATGGGATATAGTGAGAAAACTCAATGAAATTAATTTGCAAAGAACTTTTTGCCAAGAGTTATATAAGTACTCAAGGAGGGAACAGCAAAATATTTTTAAAAATTGTTAACAATTTGAAGGATGTAATTAATAGTGGGAGACCTCAATACCACTCTGTCACCCTTTGATAGATCAACCAGGCTGAAAATTAATAAGAATATATTAGTATTGAAAAGAGAAATGGAAGGAAATAACGTAGTACATATAGAGAGAGATATCCATCATGACAAAACTGGATACATAGTCTTCTTTAATGTACATGGGTTATTCTCCAGGATAAACCATTTGCTGGTGCATAAAATATAACTCTGTGAATTCAAGAAGAAATATTTTTAAACTAAATTCTCAGCACATAATGCACTAAAATTAGAAGTGAATTACAGACACAGAAAAAATAACTTTAACACATGGATATTAGACAGCTCATTAGTGAAAAATAAGTAGGTCAAAGATTAAATCAAGAAAGAAATCAAAAGATTCTTTGAAACAAATGAGAACAAAGACACAAATTATCAGAATGAGTGGTACACAACAAAAGCTGTGCTAAGAGGAAAATTTATAGCTTTGCAAGCAGTCCTCAGGAAGTAATAAGGGGTCTACATAAATAACTTAATGACAGATTATAAAATTAGAAAGTGATCAATACAATAGCCTAAAGATAGGCAGTCATAAGAAAATAATAAAGCTTAGAGTAAAAATTAATGAATTGTAAATAAAAAATCAAAAGATGATTTAAAGCAAGAGTTTTTTTTAAAAAAAAAAACATGATTGATAAACAACTCACAAATCTCACAAAAAAGGGAGACACCTACTACCATTTTTTTCAGTAAATTGAAGAAACAGAAATACTTCCAAATAGTTTTTACTAATCTAATTTCACACTGATATCAAAAGTAGACAGAGATCCCACAAAAATAAAGAAATACAAAATAATATCCATACTAAAAACAGATGCAAATATCATCAACAAAAAACTAGCAAGTAGAACCGAACCCCTCATCAAAATGTCATACACCATGACCAAGTAGATTTCATTCCAGAGATGCATAGTTTAACATATGTAAATAACATATCAATAAACATATAAATAAAAAATTAAAAACCACATTATCACATCAATAGATGCAGAGGAAGCATTTGTTAAGGAGCAAAACCCATTCATGATAAAAGCTCATGAAGATGGGAATGGAGGAACTGTTTCTCAATATAGTCAAGCCATTTTTACTATAAGCACATGACTAATATTTTAGTCAATGAAGATAGATGAAAGCATTTTCCCTAAAATCTTTCACAAGACAAGGTTGATTCCATTTTGTCATTCCTATTTAACATATTACTGGAAGTAGTTGCCATAGAAATTAGGCAAGAAAGAGAGATCAAGGGCTCCAGATAGAAAAGGAAGAATTCAAGCTCTTACTATTTGCAGATGACATGATACTATACTTTGAAAACCTTAACAACTCTACCAAAAAGATTCTAGAAACAATAGATTTGTATAGCAAAGTGGCAGATCATAAAATTAGCACACAGAAATCAATAGCCTTCTTATAAAAAATTATGATAGAGAAGAATTGAACATTATAAATACCATTAATCCAACTAAAGAGGTGAAGGATCTATACAAAGAAAACTACAAAACACTATTTTATGAAGTAAAAGAGAAAAAAAGGAAATGGAGACACATATTCTGTTCATAGATTGGGAGCATTAATATTAAAATGGCAGTACTCTCCAAACCCTTATAGATCCAATGAAATCTTATTAAGAATACCTATGACGTTCTTCAAAGAAGTAGATCAAAACTTCTGAAAACTATTTAAACTATAAATGTCCATAAATAATTAAAAAAAAAAACCTTAGGGAAAGAAGATAGATGACATCACTTTCCCCAACTTTAAATTGTACTAAAAAGCAACAGCCATTAAAACAGCGTGGTGTTGGAATTAATACAGAACTTCAAATTAATGAAATAGACTTGAGTATTCAGATTTTTTCCCCAGACATACAATCCATTCATTTTTTATAAAGTGGCAAAAACTCAAAATGGAGCAGGAAAGCCACTACAAGTGGTACTGGGACAAATGATCAATCATATGCAAAACAGTGAACTCAGATCTCTGATCTCCATCTAACACCAGACACAAATTTCAAATCAAAATGAAATAAAGACTTTGATATTAGACCTGAAACCATAAGGTATATAGAAGAAAATGCATAAAAAGCACCATAGCATTGACACTAAAGGCATCCTCAAGGAGGAAACACCATTGTTCAAGCAAGTGGAAGCAATAATAAACAAATGGGACTCCATTAAACTGAGAATCTTTTGCACCTCAAAGGAAACCATGACTAGTATACAAAGTCACTCACAGAATGGGAGACACTATTCACCCAATAATCATCAGATAAGGGGCTAATATCTATTATTTACAAGTTATTGACAGAAGTTAACAAGAAAAAATCTAACCCCATTTGAAATGGGGAGAAGAAATAGACACTTTCTCAAAGACAAAATGCAGATGGCCAATAGGTATATGAAAAAAATGTTCCACATCACTATTAATCAGGAAGATAAAAATCAAAACAATAATCTGGCATTTTCTCACACCACAGAGTTTGGCACATATCACAAAGAACAACAACAACCAGTGCTGGTGGGAATGTTTTATAATCTAGTCTTTCTGAAAAATATGCATTTAAAAAAAAAGAAAATTAAGCTCTCATAGAATTCATCAATACCTTAGGTCAGGGGTCTCAAACTCGCGGCCCAACGGCCGTTTGCCGCCCTTCGTACAACATTTTGTGGCCCACAGCCGGGCCTTCAAATATCGCAGTATTCGCGATTATTTGCTTACCAAATAATCGCAATAAAAATCTCATTAGTAAGAAAAATATCACATTAAATATTCGCATGATCCGAGCAGCTCTGTTCGGGATATGCAAATGTTTAATGCGATTTTTTTCTTACTAATGCTGTTTCTTATTGCGAATATTCGGAAAACGAATAATCTCGAATACTTTGCGCCTAGCACTGACGTCATTTCCACTGCTCCTGCCCGCTGTCCCTTACATTATTGGAGGCATAAGGAGAGAAGGGAGAGAAGTTTATTACAGAATTAGATTTTGTCATACCTTCATCATGACTTCATCAAAGCCTGCAGTGAAGAGAAAAATTGATGACGAGCACAGACAATTTTAGGAAAAGTAGGAGACGCAGTATTTCTTTGTGGAGCACAGGGTCATCCCCGAATGTCTTATTTGCTCAGAGAAAGTTTCAATGCACAAGGAATACAACTTGAAACACCATTATTTAACTAAACATGTAAGGAATGTGCAAAATATCAAGGAAATGAGAGAGTCAAGCGGGCTGCCAGTCTTAAAGCATGTCTAATGAGGCAGCAAGATTTCTTCAAGAATGCAACCAAAGAGAATGTTGCATCAGTCGAAGCTAGTCACATGGTTAGTGAGATGATTGCTAAGGCAGGGAAACCATTCACAGAAGAGAGTTTGTTAAAAAATACATGTTACAGGCTGCAAGTATTATCTGTCCAGAAAAGGAAGATCTGTTTAGCAAAATCAGCCTTTCTGCCAACGCTGTGGCAGAGCGCATTTCTGACATGTCAAATGACATTTATCATCAACTGTGTGAGAAAGCCAAATGTTTTTATGCATACTCAGTTGCTCTTGAATAGGGCACAGATATAACAGACACTGTGCAGCTCAAAATTTATGTCCATAGTATTGCAATTTTGAATTGACAGAGGAGCTGCTCACAATAATTCTAATGCATGGCCAGACCATCGCTAATGAGATATTTTGACATCTGTGTGATGCCATTGAGAATGCAGGTTTGACATGGAAGAGGTTTGTTGGAATAATAACCGACAGAGCACCATCGATGAAAGGGAGGAAAAATGGACTGATGGCACTTGTTCAAAAAAAACTTGAAGAGGAGGGTGTAGAGAAGGCCATTGCTCTTTACTGCATTATCCATCAGCAGGCCCTTTGCAGTAAATGCCTGCCGTGTGACAATGTGATGTCTGTTCTTGTGAAATGCATCAACCAAATCAGATCCAGGGGCTTAAAGCACAGGAGGTTCTGTGCTTTTTTTTAGAGGAAATGGAGTCAGAATATGGAGATGTGCTCTATTTCTTTTTTTTGTTTGTTTGTTTTGAGATGTGCTCTATTTCACCGAGGTACGTTGGCTCAGCTGAGGAAATGTCCTGAAAAGATTTTTTGAGTTCAGAGAAGAAGTGAAAGCTTTCATGGAGAAGGATGGGAATGCTGTTTCTGAGTTGAGTGATCACAAATGGCTCATAGACTTAGCTTTTCTTGTTGACATCACACATAAGCTGAATGAACTAAACAAGATGTTACAAGGCTTGGTAACTTCTCAGTGCTGCCTATGACAACGTGAGAGCATTCTCCACAAAACTTGTGTTATGGAAATCCCAGCTCTCTCAGACAAACCTTTGCCATTTTCCAGCATGCAAGAAACTTGTGGATGCAGGCATACCATTCAGTGGTGAGAAATATGTTGATGCTATTTTTAAGCTAGAGAAGGAATTTGATCACAGATTTGCAGACTTCAAAAAGCACAGAGCCACTTTCCAAATTTTTGTGGACCCCTTTTTCTTTGATGTGCAAGATGCCCCTCCTGTGCTTCAAATGGAGCTCATTGACCTGCAATGCAACTCTGATCTCAAAGCCAAGTTCAGGGAGATTAGTAGAAAAGCAGACATGTATGGGCAATTTTTGAGAGAATTATCTCCCAGCTTCCTTGAGCTTTCCCGAATGTTCAAGTGCACTATGTGCCTTTTTGGAAGCACATATTTGTGTGAAAAGTTATTCTCCACATTGAATTTCAATAAGTCAAAATGCAGGTTTAGACTTAATGATGATCATCTTCAAGCCATACTGAGGGTCTCAACTGCTTCCTCTCTAAAGCCAAATGTGGTTCAGATTTGTGAGAAGAAGCACTGCCAAGTCTCTGGCAGAAAAGATTAGACAAAAGATGCCATGTTCAGAAGAACTGTTCTTCTGAAATGATCTTCACTCAATGTTCTATTCATGTTCAGAAGAAATAATTAAAACTGTTAATAATGATGTTTGAGGACTTTTTTTGGTGAAATCTCTTATGTGGCCCTGCCTCACCCTGACTTTGCCTCATGCGGCCCCCTGGTAAATTGAGTTTCAGATCCCTGCCTTAGGTATTCACTCTTAGGTACCACTCTTAGGTTCTTACCCTAAGAATAAAAATACAAGACAAATATTCCCTCTGCATGCCTAAATTTATTGCAGTTCTATTTACAATAGCCAGAATATAGAAACAACCTAGGTGCTCTACTACAGATAAGTGGCTAAAGAAACTGTGGTACATATACACAATGGAATACTAGACAGCTGTTAGAGAAAAATGAATTCATGTAATTTGCCTATACATGAATGGACAGGAGACTATTATGCTGAGTGTTATAAGTGAAATGGAGAGAGATAAACACAGAATAATGAAACTATTCTGTGGTATTTATAATAAATAAAAGACAGTATTGTTATATTACCCAGAGACAATAAAGATGAGGGCCAAAAGGACTGGCCCATGATGTGAAGCTTACTACAAAGAGTGGGGAGTGCAGATAGAGAAATAAATATAGTACAACTATCCTGACAATGATAGTGAGAGAGAGAAAAACAGAATGCCTGTCTCAAAGACAATTAGGGGTGGGTGAGGAGAAACATAAGGGACATTAGTGGCAAGAAAATTGAACTGGTGAATGGGTCGTACATTGTATGATTGAAGCCCATCTCAAAACATGTTTTTAACAATGGTGCTTAAATAAATTACTATGTTAAAATAAATTTCATAAATGTATCTGTCATTATAAGTACATGAACAGCCTGGTATCAAATAGAATGAGAAAATGCTATGTTTTAATGAATAATAGCTAGGCCATTTGCACTTTAATTAATAGGGAGCATCTTTTTATTGATGCTCTTTATGTGATTTTACATAGAAGTTAACACATGAACAATCACTGTGCCTATTGAAGAAAATACAAGTAAACAGAAAGAATATAAGCAAACAACAACAAAAAAGGCTAAGTGGCAGGTATCTATAGCCTTAACCTTAATGATAGTCTGTACACATAGAAATGGAACTCACATTACAGCTTAAAGACAAGGAGAAATGAAAACAAATCAAAATGCTCCTAGCCTGCAATGGTTACATATCTTTTTGTTCATGTTTTCAAGGAATGTGCTAAAGCAAATTCACACTTCCAGAGATATATTCCAATTAATACTGCTGAATTGTTCAATAAATATTTCTATGATATTTTGTATAAGGACAAAAAATTTTAATACAAGAAATGTTTACCTGTAGAAATTTAACAGTTCCTTAGCTGTTGCTATCTTTAATTTAAATTTTTTAAAACACCTGTGCCACTAATTAGAGTGGGGGAAGAACATTTGGCAATTAAATGTGTCTTAGGTTCAATTAAAATTAGTCAGTTATTTGACTTTCAGTCAAGTTATTTTGTCTAATTTATAAGATGGAAATGAAAGTCAAAGAAAAATCTGCTTCACACAGGGATTTTTCTGATCTTCGCCCAACTTATATGTGTCCTTATAAATGCCAATTTATAAATGAACTTGCTTAACATTAACATGTCTAATCAACAAAGTAAATATGTCCATTTTTATCTTTCAAGAAAATAGAGTCTCATGAAGAGCAATCTACCCTTACAATAACAATATACCTGTACAAAGTCTGTTGTTTGATGGACACATCAAAGTTCTGCAAATATAATATTCTGATAGTATCAATTAGCATAGTCTACATTAAGTAAAGTGGAGAGGAGCATCTACCTTGTAGAAAATGTATTATCTTACATAATAACTAACTTACTCATATTCGTTTTGAAGATAAAGACTGAGACACAGACTAAGTAACTTAACTATGTGCACTAATAGGACTAGAGATATAATACACTGAGTAGGACACTTGCCTTGCATGCAACTGAACCGGCTTCAATTTCCAGTTCAGTTATATGGTTCAAACAGGAGTTATCCCTGAGCACAGAACCAGACGTCATGCCTGATGACCACCAGTTGTGTATACCGAGCTCTCCCCCAAACCCAATGATATATTTTAGTGAAATCAGTGTTATACTCAGTCTGTCTCATAAGTACATTATGAATCACTATTGCTTCTACAAAACTCATTGTCACTTTATAAATCAGATCATCTTCAAATAGAATTCAATCAGAATAATGGTTTGCACAGCAACACCATCCTATAGAGTAATTCCAAGCATAGAGTGCAGTGGATTCCACTGTAGCTCACTTATGAAATGTGTTCATGTTAGTTGTTTCATGTTAATTTGCATCCCCATCACTTTCAAAGTTTGCTTATAACATATCTTATAAAAAATTAAGGAGTTGAACTAGTTTCCAAGAACTTATTGACCTACAAATGACAATTTACAAACCTCATATCCTAGAGGGTTGTGTGTGTGTGTGTGTGTGTGTGTGTGTGTATTTGGTGAAACTGAGGATTAAAATGGAGTTATATAGATGGAACTGCAGCCTGTCCTAAATTCAGCAGCCATATTGTAGCATGTTGCACTGGTTATAAATACCATGGCATGAGGGACATAAAATTTGGCCATTATTGACCTAATAAACAATGAATTTATAAAAATTCTTTACCAGTGAAAGGAAGAAAACCACTTGGAGTTGTAGGAATTAGATGCAAATATATTCAAGAAGATGAAGAGAGAAAAGTGGTGTGATAAATGATCAAATTTACTATTCCTGATACTGATTTTAAAGTTCTCTGACCTTTCCCATATTTATTTTTGACACCTATTATATGAAAACTAATAATAAATTCTAAACCTCCTCAATTTTATAATGAATTTGATAAATCATAGCAATTATTTAAAATTAGAAATTTTTGTTTCTATTTTTGTTTCACAATGTACATGAAATCTATTATGCTGAATGAAATAAGTCAGGGGAAGAGATAGACACAGAATAGTCTCACTCATCTATAGTTTTTAAGAAAAATTAAGGACATTATTGTAATAATGCCCAGAGACAATAGAGATGAGGGCCAGAAAGACAGGCTCACAATATAAAGCTCACCACAAAGAATGGTGAGTACAGTTAGGGAAAAAACTACACTAATAACTATCATGACAATTTTAATGAGTGAGAGAAGTAGAATGCCTGTCTCAAATACAGGCAGGGGTTGGGAAGGGGGGGGACATTGGTGGTGGAAATGTTGGCCTGGTAGGGGGGTGTTCTGTTTATTATTGAAACCCAACTACAATCATGCTTGTAATCATGATGCTTAAATAAAGATTTTATTAAAATAATAAAACCATGTTGAACATGAGTGGAAAAAATAAAATAAAATGTTTTTACTAAAAGAAAATTGAAATTTTCCTTTTAGATCAATTTATGCATGCTATTTTATATTCCGTAAGATTTAAATGCCTCAATGTTAATATGTACCTAAAATACTACTACTGTGAAAGATATGTAAGCCAATATGGTCAAAATAAAAGAAAAAGAGATTTACATGTCCCTATTTCTTTTTTATGAAATAAGTAAATAGGTTGACTTCATAGCTAACTTAATGCAAGAGAGAATTTATATTTTGAAGAATAATTCTATATTATCTATCATCATAAGTATACCTAAGGTTTGCAACATAATCATAAAAAAATCTATTGTTTCTGTCTAAGTTTCCCTAAAATTTGTTTTATTCTTAACTTGCTAAATCAAATTCATTAAGAAACCATTTGTAATCTTTGTTTTCTTCCTTTTTTAATCATTAAAAATGCAGTAGTATTTTTAACTACATTAATATGCAATAGCTATATTAACTATATTTAACTGCATTTATTAGTACTAACCATTGACTAATGCAGTTAATCATTATCAGTGATTAATATTGTTCTCCTGTTCCTTTTAGGTATTTTATAAAATCTGACACTTTTTAAGATCTGGAGTTTCAACTTCAAATACATTATAGTACTTTACTATTTTGATTTGGGGATCACATCCAGCTGTACTCAAGGCTTACTTCTGGCTCTGCTCTTAGGGATCACTCCTGGCAATGATCCAGGGACCAAATGTAGAAATAGGGCTAGATCTTGTTTGGTGCATACCATGCAAACACAGTACCCACTGTATCATATGTCAAGCAATTTACTAGATTTTTGAAGCTACAACAGCTAACTACTAGTAAAAACAATATAAATGAGTAGTTGAAGGCAATGAAAAAGAAGGGCTGATTATTGTCAATAAATGCTATTACACTAGTATCACTGTATCAGTTGTTGAACTATTTAACACATTCAAACTTTAAAATAAACTTCTGCTTAAAGGCCAAAAAATGTCAGTGGCCACAAATTTTAATTAGCATTACACTAATTGTTAGGAACTTTCTAAATTTCCTCACCATGTAGAAACTTGAGCAGAAATACCTGGCTCAGTGTATCATGTCTAGGGCTTTTATAGGCATCTTTCTGATGGGATTATGTCTGGACCTTTACTGAAGAGACTGAGGAGAGATGAAACAGGCTATTGTAATTCAAATATTTTTTGTTTTAAATAGTCAGTATAGTGATAATTTTTTTTGTGAGACATGAATTTTGACTCCCTAAGCAGCTCTGTGATTTCAAAGAAATGAAGCATTTAGTTTCAGGGCAGTCCCAATCTTTTCTGCTTTCAGACGCAGCTCAAAAAATTAGAAAATGACCAACAAAGGAACCAAAAATAGGGAGACAGAAGGAAATAACAAAGCTGAAAGCAGAACTCAATGAAGTGGAAAACCAAAAAACAATCTGAAAGATCAATGAAAGCAGAAGTTGGTTCTTTGAAAAAATAAACAAGATTGATAGACGATTGGCAAAACTCACAAAGAAAGAGAGAGAAATCTGGTAACCTGTATTAGAAATGAAAAGGGGGAGATCACGACAGATATTGCAGATCTCCAAAGGGTAATCAGAGACTACTTTGAGAAACTTTATGCTACTAAACATGAGAACCTAGAAGAAATGGAAAAATTCTTGGACACTTTAACCTTCCACATTTAAGTAAGGAGGATGTAGCATACCTAAACACCCTCATCATTACTGAGGAAATTGAAACTGTAATCAAACATATGTCCAAAAAGAAAAGCCCAGGCCCAGATAGATTTCCTAATGAATTTTTTCGAATCTTTCAAGAGGAGCTATTACAAATCCTAGCCAGGCTCTTCCAATGAAATTGAAAAAACAGGAACACTCCCAAAGAGGTTTTATGAAGCCAACATCACCTTGATACCAAAACCAGACAGATATGCTGCCAAAAAAGAAAATTGCAGACCAATATCCCTGATGAAAGCAGATGCAAAGATCTTCAACAAAATCCTGGCAAATAGGATCTAATGCATCATCAAGATCATACACTACGACCAAGTAGGTTTCATGTTGTGTACGATGTTGATAGATTTACGGATGTTAAACCATCCTTGCAACATCATACACAACATCAACAACATCAACAACAAGAAAAATAAAAATCAAATGATCATATCAATGATGCAGAGAAAGCATTTGATAAGGTCCAACACCCATTCTTGATCAAAACTCAGCAAGATGGGAATAGAAGGAACCTTTCTCAATCTAGTTGAAGCCATCTACAACAAGCCAACAATAAATATTATTCTCAATGGAGAAAAACTAAAAGCCTTTCCTCTAAATTCTGGTACAAGACAAGGCTGTCCACTCTCACCACTCCTCTTTAACATAGTACTGGAAGTTCTTGCTATGGTGATCAGGCAAGAAAAAGATATCAAAGGAATCCAGATAGGAAAGGAAAAAGTCAAGCTCTCATTGTTTGCAGACGACATGGTACTCTACTTAGAAAACCCTAAAGACTCTACCAAAAAGCTTCTAGAAACAATAGACTCATATAGCAAGGTGGCAGGCTACAAAATTAACACAATGGCCTTTTTATACACCAATTAATGATAGGGAAGAGAAGGATGTCAAGAAGGCAATCCCATTCACAATAGTGCCACACAAACTCAAATATCTTGGAGTCAACTTGACCAAAGATGTGAAGGACCTACACAAAGAAAACTATAAAGCCCTGCTCCAAGAAATAAGGACACACAAAAATGTGCTCATGGATTGGCAGGATTAACATCATTAAAATGGCAATACTCCTCAAAGCATTATACAGATTTAATGCGATCCCCTTAAAAATACCCATGACATTCTTCAAAGAAGTGGATCAAACACTTATGAAGATCATCTGGAACAATAAACACCCTCAAATAGCTAAAGCACTCCTAGAGAAAAGTAAAATGGGAGGCATTACTCTCCCCAACTTTAAATTGTACTACAAAGCAATAGTTATCAAAACAGCATGTTATTGGAATAAAGACAGACCCTCAGATCAGTGGAATAGGCTTGAGTTCTCAGACATTGTCCCCCAGACATACAATTACCTAATTTTTGACAAAGAAGCAAGAAATCCTAAGTGGAGCAAGGAAAACCTCTTAAACATGTGGTGCTGGCAGAACTTGTTAGCCACTTGCAAAAAAGTGAACATAGACCCCCAGTTAACATCAAATATGAAGGTAAAATCCAAATGGATTAAAGACCTTGATATCAGACCTGATACCATAAGGTATATAGAATAACACGTCGGTAAAACACTCCAGGACATTGAGACTAAAGGCATCTTCAAGGAAGTAACTGCACTTTCCAAACAAGTGGAAGCAGAGATCAACAGATGAAAATACATTAAACTGAGAAGCTTCTACACCTCAAAAGAAATAGTGCCCAGGATACAAGAGTCACCCACCGAGTGGGGGAGAAAGTATTCACCCAGCACTCATCATATAAGGGGCTAATATCCAAAATATATAGTGCACTGCCAGAACTTCACAATAAAAAAACATCTAATCCCATCAAAAAATGGGGAGAAGATATGAACAAACACTTCGATAAAATAAGAAATACAAATGGCCAAAAGGCACATGAAAAAATGCTCCTCGTCACTAATCATCAGGGAGATACAAATCAAAACAATGATGAGATACCACTTCACACCACAGAGATTGGCGCACATCACAAAGAATGAGAACAATCAGTGCTGGTGGGGATGTGGAGAGAAAGGAATGCTTATCCATTGCTGGTGGGAATGCCATTTAGTCCAACCTCTATGGAAAGCGATATGGAGATTCCTCCAAAATCTGGAAATTGAGCTCCCATTCGACCCAGCTATTCCACTCCTAGGGATATACCCTAAGAACACAAGAATACAATACAAAAATCCCTTCCTCACACCTATATTTATTGCAGCACTATTCACAATAGCCAGGCTCTGGAAATAATCAAGATGCACTTCAACAGACAAATGGCTAAAGAAACTGTGGTACATATACACAATGGAATATTATGCAGCTGTCAGGAGAGATAAAATCATGAAATGTTCCTATATATGGATGTACATGGAATCTATTATGCTGAGTAAAATAAGTCAGAGGGAGAGAGAGAGAGAGAGACGCAGAATAGTCTCACTCATCTATGGGTTTTAAGAAAAATAAAAGTCATTTTTGCAACAATCCTCAGAGACAATGAGAGGAGGGCTGGAACTTCCAGCTCACTTCATGAAGATCACCACAAAGAGTGGTGAGTGCAGTTATAGAAATAACTACACAGAGAACTACCATAATCATGTGAATGAATGAGGGAAGTGGAAAGTCATTCTGGAGTACAGGTGGGGGTGGGGTGAGATGGAGGAAGATTTGGGACATTGGTGGTGGGAATGTTGCACTGGTGAAGGGGGTGTTCTTTACATGACTGAAACCTAATCACAATCATATATGTAATTAAGATGTTTAAATAAAGAAAAAAAAGAAAATCACAAAAAAAACAGACTTTCATTGTTTTAGTCTGTGTACTAGCCTTTAACCTTTATTAATTAATTAATTAATTAATTAATTTTTAGTTTCATTTTTTGGGGGGACCACACTCGTTTGACATTCAGGCTTTGGTTACTTCTGGCTATCACTCAGAAATCTCTCCTGGCTTGAGAGACCATATGGGATGCCGGGGACCAAACCATGGTTCGACTTAGGTTAGCATGTGCAAGGCAAAAGCCCTACCACCTGCACTGCTGCTTCAGCCCCGTGTGTACTAGCCTTTTTTGTTTCTTGAAGTTTCTTATGATTTCATGGTGATGAGGCAAAAGTAAATACAATTACAAAGATCTTCATCAATTACTCCTGTCTTCCATAATTGAGGCACAACAACTGATTGTATGCTACTCTCTTTTTTTGGAGGGGTTTGATGGAAGCATACTCAGTGGTGCTCCAGAATTCTTCCTGATAGAGTTTAGGGAACCATATGGAGTGCCAAAGTTCAGGTATGGGTCAGCTTCTTGCAAGGAGCTGCTTGTTCTATATCTCTGATTTGCATGCTACTCTTAACCATCCTTATTCTGATCTACCCACTTTGCACTTTGACTTTATTATTACTCCTCAAACTTACTAATACATTTTCAATTTCATTTTATCTGTTAAATTTATTTGGGAAGTTGGGGGCTGTTGGGTAATATCTGGCTATGCTCAACTTGTTTCCTGGCACCGTGTTTAAGGATTTCTCCTGGTATTGCTCAGTGGACCTTATATATATTGAACACATGTGATTCAACCAGGGTTGGCTGTGTAGTAGGCAATTGCTTTACCCCTTGTACAGTCTTTATAGTCCTACAAGATTCATTTTTTTTTTTTAAGATTCATTCTTTAAATGTAACCCTTTTAATATTAAAAAAAAATTCCTTCCTGAGGAGTCCTCTACTCAATTTAAATCTTCCCCCCTTTATTTTAGTCCATATAACTGATGTGGTTAAGAGTTAAGGCACATGCTCTGCATGAATGTGAGCAACACCAATTCAAGCCCCAGTATTACATGGGCCTCTAATTAACAGTGCAGGGTATGGCCCTGGTAATCCTAGTACCTCAAAACCTGAATAGCAGTATATTCTGTGGATTTAGCATTGAACACAAAGTGTTGCAGAGAGAATTGAATATTCATTTAATTCAAAATTATCTGAATTAATTTTGCTTATAATTTCACAATTGAATTATACAACTTGTCCACATTATAATTTTTTTCTTATTTTGTAGATAAATTGCTTTTTAATATACAAATAGATGGGGGGGAGAGCAAATGCTACAATCTGATTTAGAAGCCTATTTGGAGAACAATATGTTCTGTTCAGTATAATTTAGTCAACAGAAATGAGTATATATTTTACTCAAATTTTATATTTATATGTTTAAACACAATAAAAACACACAAAACAAAGGCAATTCAAAGCATTCAAAATGTAAATTTATCTATTGTTTTTGTCATTCTGAACAAATTATAATTTTAGTACTTCAGAGCAAAGCTCACATGTATCAGTTTTTATTGTTGTACCATACTAGAAAGTAACTTGTTATTTCTAGTTGATACAACATTGGATTAAAGAATATTATGCTCAATTTAAATTAGTACTATTTTGAAAATACAATCTAAGCATCAATTATTATACATATTCCACAAAAACAGAATTTTTAAGCTATTAAATTTGAGTATAGGCATATAGGTAGATAGATAGATAGATAGATAGATAGATAGATAGATAGATAGATAGATAGATAGATAGATAGATAGATAGATAGATAGATAGATAGATAGATAGATAGATAGATAGGTAGGTAGGTAGGTAGGCAGATAGATAGATAGATAGATAGATAGATAGATAGATAGATAGATGATGGACAGATGGCTACATTTTATTCAACTTTAAAAACTCAATGGAAAGTTAACATTTCATAGGTTTTCCTTTTCAAAAGGTCATCATTTCCACCCCATCTTTTCTTTGTTTTGTTTGTTTGTTTGTTTGTTTGTTTAAGTTAGTAGCTTTATCTCTGTGCTTAAGTATCCATGTTTCTAAATCCAATGTCCTTAACAAGTTCCCAGTTTACAGTTTAAACAACAGTAGAAGGAGCCATTTTGAGAAAGGGTACAGAACAATTTCAGAGCAAAAAAAAAACTAGTTCACTGAATTCTAAGTTATTAATTAAACAACAGAAAAATTCTGGTTCTTATGTTTATTTTTAGTTTTTTTTTTTTTCAGAGTTGGGGAGATAATGTAGAAGTTAATGTATTTGCCTTGCATAAAGCCAACCCCATTTTGTAATCTTTGGCACTACCTATGCTATCTGAGCAATACCAGGAGTAATTTCTGTGCACTTTTAGAAGTGACAATAATAATAAGAAATAATTATATTCATAATTCTTCATTAACATTTATTTTCTTTATTAGGACTTTTTAATTTTTAATAGATGATCTATAATTAATCTAAAACTCATAAGTAATGATACAATAATTTTGCAAGTCAACCAAAATTATATTACAATTTTTCATTACAATTATTTGCCACATGAAAAAAATATATATTATGTTAAATATCCATGTTTTACCTTTTAATTCATTCTTAGAATATAACTATTCTTTTTTGGGTTTTGGGTCACACTTGGCAGCTTTCAGTGGTTACTCCTGACTCTGAGTTCAGAAATCGCCCCTGGCAGACTCCGGGGACCATATGGGATGCTGGGAATCAAGCCTGGATCCATCCAGGGTTGGCTGCATACAAGGTAAATGACTTACCACTTTGCTATCACTCTGGCCCCTAGAATATAACAATTTTAAAGGTTAGGAATCGAAACTAAGCCTTCAAGTTTCTGATTTTTCTAAAACTATTTTCCATAAGGGACATTATAAGATCCAAAAATGCCTGACAATGATAATATATAATCAGGATTTTATGAGGAATAGATGAAATAATATTCATTTAACTGAATGTTAGAATGCAGGGGAAAAAAACACCTTGTAATGTCATGGTAGGACATTTGTAGTTTAGGGACATATTAGGATAATTAAAAAGAAGTCCCAGAGTGCTTGCTATTTTCCCAACAGGCATGTCATTAACTAAAAAATTTTAAGTTTAATTATAACTTTAAAGGAAAGTAAAATAATTTTAGAATATGATTCTAACTTTACAGTATAATGCCTAATCAGGCCCAAATAGACTTCTAAATCTATCTAAGATCCAAAAATTGAACAAAATACTTCAAAAGTTTCCCCCAAGGGATTCTGCTTAGTTCTGAAAACATTATAAAACCTCTCAATGCTTTCCGGTATATATACATACTTGCTCTATTAAAATGAGAAGATAATATTTTTGGGGGGACAATATTTTTAAGAGCAGAACAGAATTTTAATTTTAATAAACATGCTACTTTAATTTTACATTTTTTTGTATAAACCATTTATAAGTGTTCTAAAAACCCCACAAGATTTTTTTCTAAAAGAACAAGAATTTAAAGAGATTTAAAAGACAATACCAAAACTACCATTGGAAAGAAGGAATGCATAATTCTATGTGAGACACTGTTAATGTGTGGTGATGGTAGGGGGCTATGTGATGACCAAGTCTGGAATGCTGCACATGCCAGACATAAGCTTCAGTGATTTAGCTGTCTCCTTAGCCCTGAAGATGAAAAATTTTTTAAAAGAAAAAGTTCTCATGATCATCTGAAAGTTTCTGTAATTGCCTCTAGTTAAATAAGGGCCCCACTTTTGTACCAAACCATATAATTGATGTTACTCAAGATTAGGATCAGAGTTTGACTGTACTAAAACTCATACTAGTGAATGAAGAACATGGGTGTCATCACAATTTTCATCAGGCAAGGAACAGAAAGATTGATGTTTTGAGACTTTTTTATACTTCACAGAAAACATAGTTATGGGGGCCGGGCGGTGGCGCTAAAGGTAAGGTGTGCCTGCCTTGCCTGCGCTAGCCTTGGACAGACCGTGGTTCGATCCCCCGGTGTCCCATATGGTCCCCCAAGCCAGGAGCAACTTCTGAGCGCATAGCCAGGAGTAACCCCTGAGCGTTACCGGGTGTGGCCCAAAAACCAAAAAAAAAAAAAAAAAAAAAAAAAAGAAAACATAGTTACATGATTTTCATTATATTATTAGGATATTTGTTTGAAATTTGATATAAAATAGACATAAAATGAAATTTGATGAAAATAAACATAATTTGATACAAAAGGTATCAATAAGATATCAAAAAAAGAATTTATGAAATCCAAATATCAGTAACTATAAGATTCTGTAACTATTTTACAGGCCAACTGTATAAAAGGAAAGTGTCTAAACACCAAGCAAAGTAGGCTCTGTATTATGTTTTTAGATCTCTCAAAGAGTAACAACTTGAAAAATAAGACTAAAAGAACTTCACAATGGTATTACCTTAGCTAAGCAATACCAGTACCAAGAATTTAAAAAAAAAGAAGAAAATAATTTTCTTTCAAAATGTCTACTTTCCAAAACAAGTTAGCAACAAATTAAATGGTACAATAGTCTAATCCTAACTCTATTATCAAATACCTTAGAATAAATAACAAATAAGATACTAAAATTAATACTTGGAGCATTATTTTAATATCTGCCATATTTGTGGTCCAAAGGTATTATGGTATATATATATATATGTACATGTGTGTATATATGTATGGACAACACATACATAGACATATATGTATATATCTCTATACAATGTGGTATACAATGCTTTATGTAGTGTTCCTTACTGACTGCTCACCTCCAAAATGAACTGTCTTGTCAATACACAGTTTTTATCCAAGGTACACTTTCCTAATCTGAAGTAGTAGCTGGAACTCTGTCACCCATGTTCTCTTGCTATTCTGGAACTTGTACTAGGCCTCTCTAGGACTACCCTGTATCCCAACATTTTCCTGCTATCCACATCTGCAACAATTGGATCTTCACATAGAGGCCTATGTATAACACAATAGCTTTTCAATACCTGGAAAAACTGGTAGGTCTTATATATTTTCGCTAAATTCTGCTAAAAATCAAGCAAAAAAAAATTTTTTTTTACTTTCATTACTATATCTATTTTCTCTTGTGTAGTGCTGTTCAAGACAACAGTTGGCAGTTGTATTTTGCCTGGAAACGTTCCCAATGTATCCATAAGTTTATTTGGTATGCTTTTATTTTCCATATGATTGTAGAAAAACAGCACCACTAAATTTCTGCCTACTATAACAGAGATCAGTGACTCCCCATATTTTCTTGGAAATGAACTTTATATTTCAGAATAGATTTACATTGGTAGAAAAGTTCAAAAGACTAGAGACTGTTGCATGTAGTGGGGTACATTGACGATCCCCTGAGAAAAGAGTGTTTTCACCTCTCTGCTCATCACATTTCAATCAGAGAGGAAAAGCCTGGTGTGAGTCAGGATTGGCAAAGACCTACTCTAAGCACCTACAAGCCTCAAGCATTCAAGTCCTGTCAACTCCCCAAGGAAGCCAGCTGTCAAGTTGTGCCTGAAGCCCCCTTGTGTTACAACCTAACTCTCAGGGAGCCTTGAACTCTCATTGGAATCAGAAATTGTGCTTTGCATACAAGAAAAGTCAGGTCTAAATTCTGCACAGGCATCCCAGCAATGTCTTCTTCCCTTGAGTAAAGACAATAAAAAGAAGGCAAAGTAGAGAAACCACTAAAAAGTAGTTTAATTGTTTAACTTAAAGCAGTTTAGAGGTATGAGGCAAGATGGGGAGAGGAAAATATCTGTAAATGGAAGGACACTGGTAACAAAGATAAATACATGTTAATAAATACATGGGACCTAAATTCTGAACAAGGAGAGACACCGTTTTGTAAAAGCCACATGGCAGGCTCCTTAGGTTCTGAGCAGGGAGAGATGCCATTTTGTAAAAAACCACATGGTATAAGCCACATGTTAGGTACTCACAAACCTATTTCCATAGACTCGCCCCAAGCTACTTGGCCATACAAGGTAGACTATCAGAGAATGACAAAGGAGCAGCAGGAAGGTAGCCAATCATTTTAAGGATCACCAGAAGGCTGGAACCTCCCTATATCCTTTCTCTATATACTCTTCCTCATGACCTTGGCAAGGCTCAACTACTTTGGGGATGGCATTGGGGGCTTTGTTCCTGTTGGCAGACAGATTAAAGTTTTAAACTTTATTCCAGTTCTTGGTCTTGTCCTTCTACTCAGGATCCTAATATTTGGGGGGCTCTCCCAGGATTGAATGGCAATGACTCAGTCACCATGCCTAGGTCCCATGAATACACTGGGACACCCTTGAGGTATGTAAAGGCCTAGAAAATGGATTTCTGGG